>NW_027469827.1:0-60753 GCF_051020765.1 Lasioglossum baleicum | reverse complement strand
CGCATGCGCAGGTTTTTTGGGATGCGCATGGCTAGTCGAGCAAAAACACGTGCGAGAGGATGCATCCCGCAGGCTAGTCGAGTAAAAACACGTGCGAGAGGATGCATCCTGCAGGCTAGTCGAGTAAAAACACGTGCGAGAGGATGAATCCCGCAGGCTAGTCGAGTAAAAACACGTGCGAGAGGATGCATCCCGCAGGCTAGTCGAGTAAAAACACGTGCGAGGTTTTGTGGGATGCGCATGCGCAGGTTTTGTGGGATGCGCATGCGCAGGTTTTTTGGGATGCGCATGGCTAGTCGAGCAAAAACACGTGCGAGAGGATGCATCCCGCAGGGTAGTCGAGTAAAAACACGTGCGAGAGGATGCATCCCGCAGGCTAGTCGAGTAAAAACACGTGCGAGAGGATGCATCCCGCAGGCTAGTCGAGTAAAAACACGTGCGAGTTTTTGTGGGATGCGCATGCGCAGGTTTTGTGGGATGCGCATGCGCAGGTTTTTTGGGATGCGCATGGCTAGTCGAGCAAAAACACGTGCGAGGTTTTGTGGGATGCGCATGCGCAGGTTTTGTGGGATGCGCATGCGCAGGTTTTTTGGGATGCGCATGGCTAGTCGAGCAAAAACACGTGCGAGAGGATGCATCCCGCAGGGTAGTCGAGTAAAAACACGTGCGAGAGGATGCATCCCGCAGGCTAGTCGAGCAAAAACACGTGCGAGAGGATGCATCCCGCAGGCTAGTCAAGTAAAAACACGTGCGAGGTTTTGTGGGATGCGCATGCGCAGGTTTTTTGGGATGCGCATGCGCAGGTTTTTTGGGATGCGCATGGCTAGTCGAGCAAAAACACGTGCGA
This sequence comes from Lasioglossum baleicum, assembly GCF_051020765.1. NCBI lineage: Eukaryota > Metazoa > Arthropoda > Insecta > Hymenoptera > Halictidae > Lasioglossum > Lasioglossum baleicum. The sequence goes on along the minus strand of NW_027469827.1, from coordinate 59,906 downwards.
GAGGATGCATCCCGCAGGCTAGTCGAGTAAAAACACGTGCGAGAGGATGCATCCTGCAGGCTAGTCGAGTAAAAACACGTGCGAGAGGATGCATCCCGCAGGCTAGTCGAGCAAAAACACGTGCGAGAGGATGCATCCCGCAGGCTAGTCGAGCAAAAACACGTGCGAGAGGATGCATCCCGCAGGCTAGTCGAGTAAAAACACGTGCGAGAGGATGCATCCCGCAGGCTAGTCGAGCACAAACACGTGCGAGAGGATGCATCCCGCAGGCTAGTCGAGCAAAAACACGTGCGAGAGGATGCATCCCGCAGGCTAGTCGAGCAAAAACACGTGCGAGAGGATGCATCCCGCAGGCTAGTCGAGTAAAAACACGTGCAAGGTTTTGTGGGATGCGCATGCGCAGGTTTTGTGTGATGCGCATGCGCAGGTTTTTTGGGATGCGCATGGCTAGTCGAGCAAAAACACGTGCGAGAGGATGCATCCCGCAGGCTAGTCGAGTAAAAACACGTGCGAGAGGATGCATCCTGCAGGCTAGTCGAGTAAAAACACGTGCGAGAGGATGCATCCCGCAGGCTAGTCGAGTAAAAACACGTGCGAGAGGATGCATCCCGCAGGCTAGTCGAGTAAAAACACGTGCGAGGTTTTGTGGGATGCGCATGCGCAGGTTTTGTGGGATCCGCATGCGCAGGTTTTTTGGGATGCGCATGCGCAGGTTTTTTGGGATGCGCATGCCTAGTCGAGCAAAAACACGTGCGAGAGGATGCATCCCGCAGGCTAGTCCAGCAAAAACACGTGCGAGAGGATGCATCCCGCAGGCTAGTCGACTAAAAACACGTGCGAGAGGATGCATCCCGCAGGCTAGTCGAGTAAAAACACGTGCGAGAGGATGAATCCCGCAGGCTAGTCGAGTAAAAACACGTGCGAGGTTTTGTGGGATGCGCATGCGCAGGTTTTGTGGGATGCGCATGCGCAGGTTTTGTGGGATGCGCATGCGCAGGTTTTTTGGGATGCGCATGGCTAGTCGAGCAAAAACACGTGCGAGAGGATGCATCCCGCAGGCTAGTCGAGCAAAAACACGTGCGAGAGGATGCATCCCGCAGGCTAGTCGAGCAAAAACACGTGCGAAAGGATGCATCCCGCAGGCTAGTCGAGTAAAAACACGTGCGAGAGGATGCATCCCGCAGGCTAGTCGAGTAAAAACAGGTGCGAGGTTTTGTGGGATGCGCATGCGCAGGTTTTGTGGGATGCGCATGCGCAGGTTTTTTGGGATGCGCATGCCTAGTCGAGCAAAAACACGTGCGAGAGGATGCATCCCGCAGGCTAGTCTAGCAAAAACACGTGCGAAAGGATGCATCCCGCAGGCTAGTCGAGTAAAAACACGTGCGAGAGGATGCATCCCGCAGGCTAGTCGAGTAAAAACACGTGCGAGAGGATGCATCCCGCAGGCTAGTCGAGTAAAAACACGTGCGAGGTTTTGTGGGATGCGCATGCGCAGGTTTTGTGGGATGCGCATGCGCAGGTTTTTTGGGATGCGCATGGCTAGTCGAGCAAAAACACGTGCGAGAGGATGCATCCCGCAGGGTAGTCGAGTAAAAACACGTGCGAGAGGATGCATCCCGCAGGCTAGTCGAGTAAAAACACGTGCGAGAGGATGCATCCCGCAGGCTAGTCGAGTAAAAACACGTGCGAGGTTTTGTGGGATGCGCATGCGCAGGTTTTTTGGAATGCGCATGGCTAGTCGAGCAAAAACACGTGCGAGAGGATGCATCCCGCAGGGTAGTCGAGTAAAAACACGTGCGAGAGGATGCATCCCGCAGGCTAGTCGAGTAAAAACACGTGCGAGGTTTTGTGGGATGCGCATGCGCAGGTTTTGTGGGATGCGCATGCGCAGGTTTTTTGGGATGCGCATGCCTAGTCGAGCAAAAACACGTGCGAGAGGATGCATCCCGCAGGCTAGTCCAGCAAAAACACGTGCGAGAGGATGCATCCCGCAGGCTAGTCGAGTAAAAACACGTGCGAGAGGATGCATCCCGCAGGCTAGTCGAGTAAAAACACGTGCGAGAGGATGCATCCTGCAGGCTAGTCGAGTAAAAACACGTGCGAGAGGATGCATCCCGCAGGCTAGTCGAGTAAAAACACGTGCGAGGTTTTGTGGGATGCGCATGCGCAGGTTTTGTGGGATGCGCATGCGCAGGTTTTTTGGGATGCGCATGGCTAGTCGAGCAAAAACACGTGCGAGAGGATGCATCCCGCAGGGTAGTCGTGTAAAAACACGTGCGAGAGGATGCATCTCGCAGGCTAGTCGAGTAAAAACACGTGCGAGAGGATGCATCCCGCAGGCTAGTCGAGCAAAAACACGTGCGAGAGGATGCATCCCGCAGGCTAGTCGAGCAAAAACACGTGCGAGAGGATGCATCCCGCAGGCTAGTCGAGTAAAAACACGTGCGAGAGGATGCATCCCGCAGGCTAGTCGAGCACAAACACGTGCGAGAGGATGCATCCCGCAGGCTAGTCGAGCAAAAACACGTGCGAGAGGATGCATCCCGCAGGCTAGTCGAGCAAAAACACGTGCGAGAGGATGCATCCCGCAGGCTAGTCGAGTAAAAACACGTGCAAGGTTTTGTGGGATGCGCATGCGCAGGTTTTGTGGGATGCGCATGCGCAGGTTTTTTGGGATGCGCATGGCTAGTCGAGCAAAAACACGTGCGAGAGGATGCATCCCGCAGGCTAGTCGAGTAAAAACACGTGCGAGAGGATGCATCCTGCAGGCTAGTCGAGTAAAAACACGTGCGAGAGGATGCATCCCGCAGGCTAGTCGAGTAAAAACACGTGCGAGAGGATGCATCCCGCAGGCTAGTCGAGTAAAAACACGTGCGAGGTTTTGTGGGATGCGCATGCGCAGGTTTTGTGGGATCCGCATGCGCAGGTTTTTTGGGATGCGCATGCGCAGGTTTTTTGGGATGCGCATGCCTAGTCGAGCAAAAACACGTGCGAGAGGATGCATCCCGCAGGCTAGTCCAGCAAAAACACGTGCGAGAGGATGCATCCCGCAGGCTAGTCGACTAAAAACACGTGCGAGAGGATGCATCCCGCAGGCTAGTCGAGTAAAAACACGTGCGAGAGGATGAATCCCGCAGGCTAGTCGAGTAAAAACACGTGCGAGGTTTTGTGGGATGCGCATGCGCAGGTTTTGTGGGATGCGCATGCGCAGGTTTTGTGGGATGCGCATGCGCAGGTTTTTTGGGATGCGCATGGCTAGTCGAGCAAAAACACGTGCGAGAGGATGCATCCCGCAGGCTAGTCGAGCAAAAACACGTGCGAGAGGATGCATCCCGCAGGCTAGTCGAGCAAAAACACGTGCGAAAGGATGCATCCCGCAGGCTAGTCGAGTAAAAACACGTGCGAGAGGATGCATCCCGCAGGCTAGTCGAGTAAAAACACGTGCGAGGTTTTGTGGGATGCGCATGCGCAGGTTTTGTGGGATGCGCATGCGCAGGTTTTTTGGGATGCGCATGCCTAGTCGAGCAAAAACACGTGCGAGAGGATGCATCCCGCAGGCTAGTCTAGCAAAAACACGTGCGAAAGGATGCATCCCGCAGGCTAGTCGAGTAAAAACACGTGCGAGAGGATGCATCCCGCAGGCTAGTCGAGTAAAAACACGTGCGAGAGGATGCATCCCGCAGGCTAGTCGAGTAAAAACACGTGCGAGGTTTTGTGGGATGCGCATGCGCAGGTTTTGTGGGATGCGCATGCGCAGGTTTTTTGGGATGCGCATGGCTAGTCGAGCAAAAACACGTGCGAGAGGATGCATCCCGCAGGGTAGTCGAGTAAAAACACGTGCGAGAGGATGCATCCCGCAGGCTAGTCGAGTAAAAACACGTGCGAGAGGATGCATCCCGCAGGCTAGTCGAGTAAAAACACGTGCGAGGTTTTGTGGGATGCGCATGCGCAGGTTTTTTGGAATGCGCATGGCTAGTCGAGCAAAAACACGTGCGAGAGGATGCATCCCGCAGGGTAGTCGAGTAAAAACACGTGCGAGAGGATGCATCCCGCAGGCTAGTCGAGTAAAAACACGTGCGAGGTTTTGTGGGATGCGCATGCGCAGGTTTTGTGGGATGCGCATGCGCAGGTTTTTTGGGATGCGCATGCCTAGTCGAGCAAAAACACGTGCGAGAGGATGCATCCCGCAGGCTAGTCCAGCAAAAACACGTGCGAGAGGATGCATCCCGCAGGCTAGTCGAGTAAAAACACGTGCGAGAGGATGCATCCCGCAGGCTAGTCGAGTAAAAACACGTGCGAGAGGATGCATCCTGCAGGCTAGTCGAGTAAAAACACGTGCGAGAGGATGCATCCCGCAGGCTAGTCGAGTAAAAACACGTGCGAGGTTTTGTGGGATGCGCATGCGCAGGTTTTGTGGGATGCGCATGCGCAGGTTTTTTGGGATGCGCATGGCTAGTCGAGCAAAAACACGTGCGAGAGGATGCATCCCGCAGGGTAGTCGTGTAAAAACACGTGCGAGAGGATGCATCTCGCAGGCTAGTCGAGTAAAAACACGTGCGAGAGGATGCATCCCGCAGGCTAGTCGAGCAAAAACACGTGCGAGAGGATGCATCCCGCAGGCTAGTCGAGCAAAAACACGTGCGAGAGGATGCATCCCGCAGGCTAGTCGAGTAAAAACACGTGCGAGAGGATGCATCCCGCAGGCTAGTCGAGCACAAACACGTGCGAGAGGATGCATCCCGCAGGCTAGTCGAGCAAAAACACGTGCGAGAGGATGCATCCCGCAGGCTAGTCGAGCAAAAACACGTGCGAGAGGATGCATCCCGCAGGCTAGTCGAGTAAAAACACGTGCAAGGTTTTGTGGGATGCGCATGCGCAGGTTTTGTGGGATGCGCATGCGCAGGTTTTTTGGGATGCGCATGGCTAGTCGAGCAAAAACACGTGCGAGAGGATGCATCCCGCAGGCTAGTCGAGTAAAAACACGTGCGAGAGGATGCATCCTGCAGGCTAGTCGAGTAAAAACACGTGCGAGAGGATGCATCCCGCAGGCTAGTCGAGTAAAAACACGTGCGAGAGGATGCATCCCGCAGGCTAGTCGAGTAAAAACACGTGCGAGGTTTTGTGGGATGCGCATGCGCAGGTTTTGTGGGATGCGCATGCGCAGGTTTTTTGGGATGCGCATGCGCAGGTTTTTTGGGATGCGCATGCCTAGTCGAGCAAAAACACGTGCGAGAGGATGCATCCCGCAGGCTAGTCCAGCAAAAACACGTGCGAGAGGATGCATCCCGCAGGCTAGTCGACTAAAAACACGTGCGAGAGGATGCATCCCGCAGGCTAGTCGAGTAAAAACACGTGCGAGAGGATGCATCCCGCAGGCTAGTCGAGTAAAAACACGTGCGAGGTTTTGTGGGATGCGCATGCGCAGGTTTTGTGGGATGCGCATGCGCAGGTTTTTTGGGATGCGCATGGCTAGTCGAGCAAAAACACGTGCGAGAGGATGCATCCCGCAGGCTAGTCGAGCAAAAACACGTGCGAGAGGATGCATCCCGCAGGCTAGTCGAGCAAAAACACGTGCGAAAGGATGCATCCCGCAGGCTAGTCGAGTAAAAACACGTGCGAGAGGATGCATCCCGCAGGCTAGTCGAGTAAAAACACGTGCGAGGTTTTGTGGGATGCGCATGCGCAGGTTTTGTGGGATGCGCATGCGCAGGTTTTTTGGGATGCGCATGCCTAGTCGAGCAAAAACACGTGCGAGAGGATGCATCCCGCAGGCTAGTCTAGCAAAAACACGTGCGAAAGGATGCATCCCGCAGGCTAGTCGAGTAAAAACACGTGCGAGAGGATGCATCCCGCAGGCTAGTCGAGTAAAAACACGTGCGAGAGGATGCATCCCGCAGGCTAGTCGAGTAAAAACACGTGCGAGGTTTTGTGGGATGCGCATGCGCAGGTTTTGTGGGATGCGCATGCGCAGGTTTTTTGGGATGCGCATGGCTAGTCGAGCAAAAACACGTGCGAGAGGATGCATCCCGCAGGGTAGTCGAGTAAAAACACGTGCGAGAGGATGCATCCCGCAGGCTAGTCGAGTAAAAACACGTGCGAGAGGATGCATCCCGCAGGCTAGTCGAGTAAAAACACGTGCGAGGTTTTGTGGGATGCGCATGCGCAGGTTTTTTGGAATGCGCATGGCTAGTCGAGCAAAAACACGTGCGAGAGGATGCATCCCGCAGGGTAGTCGAGTAAAAACACGTGCGAGAGGATGCATCCCGCAGGCTAGTCGTGTAAAAACACGTGCGGGGGAATGCATCCCGCAGGCTAGTCGAGTAAAAACACGTGCGAGAGGATGCATCCCGCAGGCTAGTCGAGTAAAAACACGTGCGAGGTTTTGTGGGATGCGCATGCGCAGGTTTTGTGGGATGCGCATGCGCAGGTTTTTTGGGATGCGCATGCCTAGTCGAGCAAAAACACGTGCGAGAGGATGCATCCCGCAGGCTAGTCCAGCAAAAACACGTGCGAGAGGATGCATCCCGCAGGCTAGTCGAGTAAAAACACGTGCGAGAGGATGCATCCCGCAGGCTAGTCGAGTAAAAACACGTGCGAGAGGATGCATCCTGCAGGCTAGTCGAGTAAAAACACGTGCGAGAGGATGCATCCCGCAGGCTAGTCGAGTAAAAACACGTGCGAGGTTTTGTGGGATGCGCATGCGCAGGTTTTGTGGGATGCGCATGCGCAGGTTTTTTGGGATGCGCATGGCTAGTCGAGCAAAAACACGTGCGAGAGGATGCATCCCGCAGGGTAGTCGTGTAAAAACACGTGCGAGAGGATGCATCCCGCAGGCTAGTCGAGTAAAAACACGTGCGAGAGGATGCATCCCGCAGGCTAGTCGAGTAAAAACACGTGCGAGGTTTTGTGGGATGCGCATGCGCAGGTTTTTTGGGATGCGCATGGCTAGTCGAGCAAAAACACGTGCGAGAGGATGCATCCCGCAGGCTAGTCGAGCAAAAACACGTGCGAGAGGATGCATCCCGCAGGCTAGTCGAGTAAAAACACGTGCGAGGTTTTGTGGGATGCGCATGCGCAGGTTTTGTGGGAGGCGCATGCGCAGGTTTTTTGGGATGCGCATGGCTAGTTGAGGAAAAACACGTGCGAGAGGATGCATCCCGCAGGCTAGTCGAGTAAAAACACGTGCGAGGTTTTGTGGGATGCGCATGCGCAGGTTTTGTGGGATGCGCATGCGCAGGTTTTTTGGGATGCGCATGCCTAGTCGAGCAAAAACACGTGCGAGAGGATGCATCCCGCAGGCTAGTCTAGCAAAAACACGTGCGAAAGGATGCATCCCGCAGGCTAGTCGAGTAAAAACACGTGCGAGAGGATGCATCCCGCAGGCTAGTCGTGTGAAAACACGTGCGAGAGGATGCATCCCGCAGGCTAGTCGAGTAAAAACACGTGCGAGGTTTTGTGGGATGCGCATGCGCAGGTTTTGTGGGATGCGCATGCGCAGGTTTTTTGGGATGCGCATGGCTAGTCGAGCAAAAACACGTGCGAGAGGATGCATCCCGCAGGGTAGTCGAGTAAAAACACGTGCGAGAGGATGCATCCCGCATTCTAGTCGAGTAAAAACACGTGCGAGAGGATGCATCCCGCAGGCTAGTCGAGTAAAAACACGTGCGAGGTTTTGTGGGATGCGCATGCGCAGGTTTTTTGGGATGCGCATGGCTAGTCGAGCAAAAACACGTGCGAGAGGATGCATCCCGCAGGGTAGTCGAGTAAAAACACGTGCGAGAGGATGCATCCCGCAGGCTAGTCGAGTAAAAACACGTGCGAGAGGATGCATCCTGCAGGCTAGTCGAGTAAAAACACGTGCGAGAGGATGCATCCCGCAGGCTAGTCGACTAAAAACACGTGCGAGAGGATGCATCCCGCAGGCTAGTCGAGTAAAAACACGTGCGAGAGGATGCATCCCGCAGGCTAGTCGAGTAAAAACACGTGCGAGGTTTTGTGGGATGCGCATGCGCAGGTTTTGTGGGATGCGCATGCGCAGGTTTTTTGGGATGCGCATGGCTAGTCGAGCAAAAACACGTGCGAGAGGATGCATCCCGCAGGCTAGTCGAGCAAAAACACGTGCGAGAGGATGCATCCCGCAGGCTAGTCGAGCAAAAACACGTGCGAAAGGATGCATCCCGCAGGCTAGTCGAGTAAAAACACGTGCGAGAGGATGCATCCCGCAGGCTAGTCGAGTAAAAACACGTGCGAGGTTTTGTGGGATGCGCATGCGCAGGTTTTGTGGGATGCGCATGCGCAGGTTTTTTGGGATGCGCATGCCTAGTCGAGCAAAAACACGTGCGAGAGGATGCATCCCGCAGGCTAGTCTAGCAAAAACACGTGCGAAAGGATGCATCCCGCAGGCTAGTCGAGTAAAAACACGTGCGAGAGGATGCATCCCGCAGGCTAGTCGAGTAAAAACACGTGCGAGAGGATGCATCCCGCAGGCTAGTCGAGTAAAAACACGTGCGAGAGGATGCATCCCGCAGGCTAGTCGAGTAAAAACACGTGCGAGGTTTTGTGGGATGCGCATGCGCAGGTTTTTTGGAATGCGCATGGCTAGTCGAGCAAAAACACGTGCGAGAGGATGCATCCCGCAGGGTAGTCGAGTAAAAACACGTGCGAGAGGATGCATCCCGCAGGCTAGTCGTGTAAAAACACGTGCGAGAGGATGCATCCCGCAGGCTAGTCGAGTAAAAACACGTGCGAGGTTTTGTGGGATGCGCATGCGCAGGTTTTGTGGGATGCGCATGCGCAGGTTTTTTGGGATGCGCATGCCTAGTCGAGCAAAAACACGTGCGAGAGGATGCATCCCGCAGGCTAGTCCAGCAAAAACACGTGCGAGAGGATGCATCCCGCAGGCTAGTCGAGTAAAAACACGTGCGAGAGGATGCATCCCGCAGGCTAGTCGAGTAAAAACACGTGCGAGAGGATGCATCCTGCAGGCTAGTCGAGTAAAAACACGTGCGAGAGGATGCATCCCGCAGGCTAGTCGAGTAAAAACACGTGCGAGGTTTTGTGGGATGCGCATGCGCAGGTTTTGTGGGATGCGCATGCGCAGGTTTTTTGGGATGCGCATGGCTAGTCGAGCAAAAACACGTGCGAGAGGATGCATCCCGCAGGGTAGTCGTGTAAAAACACGTGCGAGAGGATGCATCCCGCAGGCTAGTCGAGTAAAAACACGTGCGAGAGGATGCATCCCGCAGGCTAGTCGAGTAAAAACACGTGCGAGAGGATGCATCCCGCAGGCTAGTCGAGTAAAAACACGTGCGAGAGGATGCATCCTGCAGGCTAGTCGAGTAAAAACACGTGCGAGAGGATGCATCCCGCAGGCTAGTCGAGTAAAAACACGTGCGAGAGGATGCATCCCGCAGGCTAGTCGAGTAAAAACACGTGCGAGGTTTTGTGGGATGCGCATGCGCAGGTTTTGTGGGATGCGCATGCGCAGGTTTTTTGGGATGCGCATGCGCAGGTTTTTTGGGATGCGCATGCCTAGTCGAGCAAAAACACGTGCGAGAGGATGCATCCCGCAGGCTAGTCCAGCAAAAACACGTGCGAGAGGATGCATCCCGCAGGCTAGTCGACTAAAAACACGTGCGAGAGGATGCATCCCGCAGGCTAGTCGAGTAAAAACACGTGCGAGAGGATGCATCCCGCAGGCTAGACGAGTAAAAACACGTGCGAGGTTTTGTGGGATGCGCATGCGCAGGTTTTGTGGGATGCGCATGCGCAGGTTTTTTGGGATGCGCATGGCTAGTCGAGCAAAAACACGTGCGAGAGGATGCATCCCGCAGGCTAGTCGAGCAAAAACACGTGCGAGAGGATGCATCCCGCAGGCTAGTCGAGCAAAAACACGTGCGAAAGGATGCATCCCGCAGGCTAGTCGAGTAAAAACACGTGCGAGAGGATGCATCCCGCAGGCTAGTCGAGTAAAAACACGTGCGAGGTTTTGTGGGATGCGCATGCGCAGGTTTTGTGGGATGCGCATGCGCAGGTTTTTTGGGATGCGCATGCCTAGTCGAGCAAAAACACGTGCGAGAGGATGCATCCCGCAGGCTAGTCTAGCAAAAACACGTGCGAAAGGATGCATCCCGCAGGCTAGTCGAGTAAAAACACGTGCGAGAGGATGCATCCCGCAGGCTAGTCGAGTAAAAACACGTGCGAGAGGATGCATCCCGCAGGCTAGTCGAGTAAAAACACGTGCGAGAGGATGCATCCCGCAGGCTAGTCGAGTAAAAACACGTGCGAGGTTTTGTGGGATGCGCATGCGCAGGTTTTTTGGAATGCGCATGGCTAGTCGAGCAAAAACACGTGCGAGAGGATGCATCCCGCAGGGTAGTCGAGTAAAAACACGTGCGAGAGGATGCATCCCGCAGGCTAGTCGTGTAAAAACACGTGCGAGAGGATGCATCCCGCAGGCTAGTCGAGTAAAAACACGTGCGAGAGGATGCATCCCGCAGGCTAGTCGAGTAAAAACACGTGCGAGGTTTTGTGGGATGCGCATGCGCAGGTTTTGTGGGATGCGCATGCGCAGGTTTTTTGGGATGCGCATGCCTAGTCGAGCAAAAACACGTGCGAGAGGATGCATCCCGCAGGCTAGTCCAGCAAAAACACGTGCGAGAGGATGCATCCCGCAGGCTAGTCGAGTAAAAACACGTGCGAGAGGATGCATCCCGCAGGCTAGTCGAGTAAAAACACGTGCGAGAGGATGCATCCTGCAGGCTAGTCGAGTAAAAACACGTGCGAGAGGATGCATCCCGCAGGCTAGTCGAGTAAAAACACGTGCGAGAGGATGCATCCCGCAGTCTAGTCGAGCACAAACACGTGCGAGAGGATGCATCCCGCAGGCTAGTCGAGCAAAAACACGTGCGAGAGGATGCATCCCGCAGGCTAGTAGAGCAAAAACACGTGCGAGAGGATGCATCGCGCAGGCTAGTCGAGTAAAAACACGTGCGAGGTTTTGTGGGATGCGCATGCGCAGGTTTTGTGGGATGCGCATGCGCAGGTTTTTTGGGATGCGCATGGCTAGTCGAGCAAAAACACGTGCGAGAGGATGCATCCCGCAGGCTAGTCGAGTAAAAACACGTGCGAGAGGATGCATCCCGCATGCTAGTCGAGTAAAAACACGTGCGAGAGGATGCATCCCGCAGGCTAGTCGAGTAAAAACACGTGCGAGAGGATGCATCCCGCAGGCTAGTGGAGTAAAAACACGTGCGAGAGGATGCATCCCGCAGGCTAGTCGAGTAAAAACACGTGCGAGAGGATGCATCCCGCAGGCTAGTCGAGTAAAAACACGTGCGAGAGGATGCATCCCGCAGGCTAGTGGAGTAAAAACACGTGCGAGAGGATGCATCCCGCAGGCTAGTCGAGTAAAAACACGTGCGAGAGGATGCATCCCGCAGGCTAGTCGAGTAAAAACACGTGCGAGAGGATGCATCCCGCAGGCTAGTCGAGTAAAAACACGTGCGAGAGGATGCATCCCGCAGGCTAGTCGAGTAAAAACACGTGCGAGAGGATGCATCCCGCAGGCTAGTGGAGTAAAAACACGTGCGAGAGGATGCATCCCGCAGGCTAGTCGAGTAAAAACACGTGCGAGAGGATGCATCCCGCAGGCTAGTCGAGTAAAAACACGTGCGAGAGGATGCATCCCGCAGGCTAGTCGAGTAAAAACACGTGCGAGAGGATGCATCCCGCAGGCTAGTCGAGTAAAAACACGTGCGAGGTTTTGTGGGATGCGCATGCGCAGGTTTTGTGGGATGCGCATGCGCAGGTTTTTTGGGATGCGCATGGCTAGTCGAGCAAAAACACGTGCGAGAGGATGCATCCCGCAGGGTAGTCGAGTAAAAACACGTGCGAGAGGATGCATCCCGCAGGCTAGTCGAGTAAAAACACGTGCGAGAGGATGCATCCCGCAGGCTAGTCGAGTAAAAACACGTGCGAGGTTTTGTGGGATGCGCATGCGCAGGTTTTGTGGGATGCGCATGCGCAGGTTTTTTGGGATGCGCATGGCTAGTCGAGCAAAAACACGTGCGAGGTTTTGTGGGATGCGCATGCGCAGGTTTTGTGGGATGCGCATGCGCAGGTTTTTTGGGATGCGCATGGCTAGTCGAGCAAAAACACGTGCGAGAGGATGCATCCCGCAGGGTAGTCGAGTAAAAACACGTGCGAGAGGATGCATCCTGCAGGCTAGTCGAGCAAAAACACGTGCGAGAGGATGCATCCCGCAGGCTAGTCGAGTAAAAACACGTGCGAGGTTTTGTGGGATGCGCATGCGCAGGTTTTGTGGGATGCGCATGCGCAGGATTTTTGGGATGCGCATGCCTAGTCGAGCAAAAACACGTGCGAGAGGATGCATCCCGCAGGCTAGTCTAGCAAAAACACGTGCGAAAGGATGCATCCCGCAGGCTAGTCGAGTAAAAACACGTGCGAGAGGATGCATCCCGCAGGCTAGTCGAGTGAAAACACGTGCGAGAGGATGCATCCCGCAGGCTAGTCGAGTAAAAACACGTGCGAGGTTTTGTGGGATGCGCATGCGCAGGTTTTGTGGGATGCGCATGCGCAGGTTTTTTGGGATGCGCATGGCTAGTCGAGCAAAAACACGTGCGAGAGGATGCATCCCGCAGGGTAGTCGAGTAAAAACACGTGCGAGAGGATGCATCCCGCAGGCTAGTCGAGTAAAAACACGTGCGAGAGGATGCATCCCGCAGGCTAGTCGAGTAAAAACACGTGCGAGGTTTTGTGGGATGCGCATGCGCAGGTTTTTTGGGATGCGCATGGCTAGTCGAGCAAAAACACGTGCGAGAGGATGCATCCCGCAGGGTAGTCGAGTAAAAACACGTGCGAGAGGATGCATCCCGCAGGCTAGTCGAGTAAAAACACGTGCGAGAGGATGCATCCTGCAGGCTAGTCGAGTAAAAACACGTGCGAGAGGATGCATCCCGCAGGCTAGTCGAGCAAAAACACGTGCGAGAGGATGCATCCCGCAGGCTAGTCGAGCAAAAACACGTGCGAGAGGATGCATCCCGCAGGCTAGTCGAGTAAAAACACGTGCGAGAGGATGCATCCCGCAGTCTAGTCGAGCACAAACACGTGCGGGAGGATGCATCCCGCAGGCTAGTCGAGCAAAAACACGTGCGAGAGGATGCATCCCGCAGGCTAGTAGAGCAAAAACACGTGCGAGAGGATGCATCGCGCAGGCTAGTCGAGTAAAAACACGTGCGAGGTTTTGTGGGATGCGCATGCGCAGGTTTTGTGGGATGCGCATGCGCAGGTTTTTTGGGATGCGCATGGCTAGTCGAGCAAAAACACGTGCGAGAGGATGCATCCCGCAGGGTAGTCGAGTAAAAACACGTGCGAGAGGATGCATCCCGCAGGCTAGTCGAGTAAAAACACGTGCGAGAGGATGCATCCCGCAGGCTAGTCGAGTAAAAACACGTGCGAGGTTTTGTGGGATGCGCATGCGCAGGTTTTGTGGGATGCGCATGCGCAGGTTTTTTGGGATGCGCATGGCTAGTCGAGCAAAAACACGTGCGAGGTTTTGTGGGATGCGCATGCGCAGGTTTTGTGGGATGCGCATGCGCAGGTTTTTTGGGATGCGCATGGCTAGTCGAGCAAAAACACGTGCGAGAGGATGCATCCCGCAGGGTAGTCGAGTAAAAACACGTGCGAGAGGATGCATCCCGCAGGCTAGTCGAGCAAAAACACGTGCGAGAGGATGCATCCCGCAGGCTAGTCGAGTAAAAACACGTGCGAGAGGATGCATCCCGCAGGCTAGTCGAGTAAAAACACGTGCGAGGTTTTGTGGGATGCGCATGCGCAGGTTTTTTGGAATGCGCATGGCTAGTCGAGCAAAAACACGTGCGAGAGGATGCATCCCGCAGGGTAGTCGAGTAAAAACACGTGCGAGAGGATGCATCCCGCAGGCTAGTCGTGTAAAAACACGTGCGAGAGGATGCATCCCGCAGGCTAGTCGAGTAAAAACACGTGCGAGAGGATGCATCCCGCAGGCTAGTCGAGTAAAAACACGTGCGAGGTTTTGTGGGATGCGCATGCGCAGGTTTTGTGGGATGCGCATGCGCAGGGTTTTTGGGATGCGCATGCCTAGTCGAGCAAAAACACGTGCGAGAGGATGCATCCCGCAGGCTAGTCCAGCAAAAACACGTGCGAGAGGATGCATCCCGCAGGGTAGTCGAGTAAAAACACGTGCGAGAGGATGCATCCCGCAGGCTAGTCGAGTAAAAACACGTGCGAGAGGATGCATCCCGCAGGCTAGTCGAGTAAAAACACGTGCGAGGTTTTGTGGGATGCGCATGCGCAGGTTTTGTGGGATGCGCATGCGCAGGTTTTTTGGGATGCGCATGGCTAGTCGAGCAAAAACACGTGCGAGGTTTTGTGGGATGCGCATGCGCAGGTTTTGTGGATGCGCATGCGCAGGTTTTTTGGGATGCGCATGGCTAGTCGAGCAAAAACACGTGCGAGAGGATGCATCCCGCAGGGTAGTCGAGTAAAAACACGTGCGAGAGGATGCATCCCGCAGGCTAGTCGAGCAAAAACACGTGCAAGAGGATGCATCCCGCAGGCTAGTCAAGTAAAAACACGTGCGAGGTTTTGTGGGATGCGCATGCGCAGGTTTTTTGGGATGCGCATGCGCAGGTTTTTTGGGATGCGCATGGCTAGTCGAGCAAAAACACGTGCGAGAGGATGCATCCCGCAGGCTAGTCTAGCAAAAACACGTGCGAAAGGATGCATCCCGCAGGCTAGTCGAGTAAAAACACGTGCGAGAGGATGCATCCCGCAGGCTAGTCGAGTAAAAACACGTGCGAGAGGATGCATCCCGCAGGCTAGTCGAGTAAAAACACGTGCGAGGTTTTGTGGGATGCGCATGCGCAGGTTTTGTGGGATGCGCATGCGCAGGTTTTTTGGGATGCGCATGGCTAGTCGAGCAAAAACACGTGCGAGAGGATGCATCCCGCAGGGTAGTCGAGTAAAAACACGTGCGAGAGGATGCATCCTGCAGGCTAGTCGAGTAAAAACACGTGCGAGAGGATGCATCCCGCAGGCTAGTCGAGTAAAAACACGTGCGAGGTTTTGTGGGATGCGCATGCGCAGGTTTTGTGGGATGCGCATGCGCAGGATTTTTGGGATGCGCATGCCTAGTCGAGCAAAAACACGTGCGAGAGGATGCATCCCGCAGGCTAGTCTAGCAAAAACACGTGCGAAAGGATGCATCCCGCAGGCTAGTCGAGTAAAAACACGTGCGAGAGGATGCATCCCGCAGGCTAGTCGAGTGAAAACACGTGCGAGAGGATGCATCCCGCAGGCTAGTCGAGTAAAAACACGTGCGAGGTTTTGTGGGATGCGCATGCGCAGGTTTTGTGGGATGCGCATGCGCAGGTTTTTTGGGATGCGCATGGCTAGTCGAGCAAAAACACGTGCGAGAGGATGCATCCCGCAGGGTAGTCGAGTAAAAACACGTGCGAGAGGATGCATCCCGCAGCTAGTGGAGTAAAAACACGTGCGAGAGGATGCATCCCGCAGGCTAGTCGAGTAAAAACACGTGCGAGGTTTTGTGGGATGCGCATGCGCAGGTTTTTTGGGATGCGCATGGCTAGTCGAGCAAAAACACGTGCGAGAGGATGCATCCCGCAGGGTAGTCGAGTAAAAACACGTGCGAGAGGATGCATCCCGCAGGCTAGTCGAGTAAAAACACGTGCGAGAGGATGCATCCTGCAGGCTAGTCGAGTAAAAACACGTGCGAGAGGATGCATCCCGCAGGCTAGTCGAGCAAAAACACGTGCGAGAGGATGCATCCCGCAGGCTAGTCGAGCAAAAAACACGTGCGAGAGGATGCATCCCGCAGGCTAGTCGAGTAAAAACACGTGCGAGAGGATGCATCCCGCAGTCTAGTCGAGCACAAACACGTGCGAGAGGATGCATCCCGCAGGCTAGTCGAGCAAAAACACGTGCGAGAGGATGCATCCCGCAGGCTAGTAGAGCAAAAACACGTGCGAGAGGATGCATCGCGCAGGCTAGTCGAGTAAAAACACGTGCGAGGTTTTGTGGGATGCGCATGCGCAGGTTTTGTGGGATGCGCATGCGCAGGTTTTTTGGGATGCGCATGGCTAGTCGAGCAAAACACGTGCGAGAAGATGCATCCCGCAGGGTAGTCGAGTAAAAAACACGTGCGAGAGGATGCATCCCGCAGGCTAGTCGAGTAAAAAACACGTGCGAGAGGATGCATCCCGCAGGCTAGTCGAGTAAAAACACGTGCGAGGTTTTGTGGGATGCGCATGCGCAGGTTTTGTGGGATGTGCATGCGCAGGTTTTTTGGGATGCGCATGGCTAGTCGAGCAAAAACACGTGCGAGGTTTTGTGGGATGCGCATGCGCAGGTTTTGTGGGATGCGCATGCGCAGGTTTTTTGGGATGCGCATGGCTAGTCGAGCAAAAACACGTGCGAGAGGATGCATCCCGCAGGGTAGTCGAGTAAAAACACGTGCGAGAGGATGCATCCCGCAGGCTAGTCGAGCAAAAACACGTGCGAGAGGATGCATCCCGCAGGCTAGTCGAGTAAAAACACGTGCGAGAGGATGCATCCCGCAGGCTAGTCGAGTAAAAACACGTGCGAGGTTTTGTGGGATGCGCATGCGCAGGTTTTTTTGGAATGCGCATGGCTAGTCGAGCAAAAACACGTGCGAGAGGATGCATCCCGCAGGGTAGTCGAGTAAAAACACGTGCGAGAGGATGCATCCCGCAGGCTAGTCGTGTAAAAACACGTGCGAGAGGATGCATCCCGCAGGCTAGTCGAGTAAAAACACGTGCGAGAGGATGCATCCCGCAGGCTAGTCGAGTAAAAACACGTGCGAGGTTTTGTGGGATGCGCATGCGCAGGTTTTGTGGGATGCGCATGCGCAGGGTTTTTGGGATGCGCATGCCTAGTCGAGCAAAAACACGTGCGAGAGGATGCATCCCGCAGGCTAGTCCAGCAAAAACACGTGCGAGAGGATGCATCCCGCAGGCTAGTCGAGTAAAAACACGTGCGAGAGGATGCATCCCGCAGGCTAGTCGAGTAAAAACACGTGCGAGAGGATGCATCCTGCAGGCTAGTCGAGTAAAAACACGTGCGAGAGGATGCATCCCGCAGGCTAGTCGAGTAAAAACACGTGCGAGGTTTTGTGGGATGCGCATGCGCAGGTTTTGTGGGATGCGCATGCGCAGGTTTTTTGGGATGCGCATGCCTAGTCGAGCAAAAACACGTGCGAGAGGATGCATCCCGCAGGCTAGTCTAGCAAAAACACGTGCGAAAGGATGCATCCCGCAGGCTAGTCGAGTAAAAACACGTGCGAGAGGATGCATCCCGCAGGCTAGTCGAGTGAAAACACGTGCGAGAGGATGCATCCCGCAGGCTAGTCGAGTAAAAAACACGTGCGAGGTTTTGTGGGATGCGCATGCGCAGGTTTTTTGGGATGCGCATGGCTAGTCGAGCAAAAACACGTGCGAGAGGATGCATCCCGCAGGGTAGTCGAGTAAAAACACGTGCGAGAGGATGCATCCCGCAGGCTAGTCGAGTAAAAACACGTGCGAGAGGATGCATCCTGCAGGCTAGTCGAGTAAAAACACGTGCGAGAGGATGCATCCCGCAGGCTAGTCGAGCAAAAACACGTGCGAGAGGATGCATCCCGCAGGCTAGTCGAGCAAAAACACGTGCGAGAGGATGCATCCCGCAGGCTAGTCGAGTAAAAACACGTGCGAGGAGGATGCATCCCGCAGTCTAGTCGAGCACAAACACGTGCGAGAGGATGCATCCCGCAGGCTAGTCGAGCAAAAACACGTGCGAGAGGATGCATCCCGCAGGGTAGTCGAGTAAAAACACGTGCGAGAGGATGCATCCCGCAGGCTAGTCGAGTAAAAACACGTGCGAGAGGATGCATCCCGCAGGCTAGTCGAGTAAAAACACGTGCGAGGTTTTGTGGGATGCGCATGCGCAGGTTTTGTGGGATGCGCATGCGCAGGTTTTTTTGGGATGCGCATGGCTAGTCGAGCAAAAACACGTGCGAGGTTTTGTGGGATGCGCATGCGCAGGTTTTGTGGGATGCGCATGCGCAGGTTTTTTGGGATGCGCATGGCTAGTCGAGCAAAAACACGTGCGAGAGGATGCATCCCGCAGGGTAGTCGAGTAAAAACACGTGCGAGAGGATGCATCCCGCAGGCTAGTCGAGCAAAAACACGTGCGAGAGGATGCATCCCGCAGGCTAGTCAAGTAAAAACACGTGCGAGGTTTTGTGGGATGCGCATGCGCAGGTTTTTTGGGATGCGCATGCGCAGGTTTTTTGGGATGCGCATGGCTAGTCGAGCAAAAACACGTGCGAGAGGATGCATCCCGCAGGCTAGTCGAGTAAAAACACGTGCGAGAGGATGCATCCTGCAGGCTAGTCGAGTAAAAACACGTGCGAGAGGATGCATCCCGCAGGCTAGTCGAGCAAAAAACACGTGCGAGAGGATGCATCCCGCAGGCTAGTCGAGCAAAAACACGTGCGAGAGGATGCATCCCGCAGG
Organism: Lasioglossum baleicum; assembly: GCF_051020765.1. Classification (NCBI taxonomy): domain Eukaryota; kingdom Metazoa; phylum Arthropoda; class Insecta; order Hymenoptera; family Halictidae; genus Lasioglossum; species Lasioglossum baleicum. The sequence goes on along the minus strand of NW_027469827.1, from coordinate 41,313 downwards.
CTAGTCGAGTAAAAACACGTGCGAGAGGATGCATCCCGCAGGCTAGTCGAGCACAAACACGTGCGAGAGGATGCATCCCGCAGGCTAGTCGAGCAAAAACACGTGCGAGAGGATGCATCCCGCAGGCTAGTCGAGCAAAAAACACGTGCGAGAGGATGCATCCCGCAGGCTAGTCGAGTAAAAACACGTGCAAGGTTTTGTGGGATGCGCATGCGCAGGTTTTGTGGGATGCGCATGCGCAGGTTTTTTGGGATGCGCATGCTAGTCGAGCAAAAACACGTGCGAGAGGATGCATCCCGCAGGCTAGTCGAGTAAAAACACGTGCGAGAGGATGCATCCTGCAGGCTAGTCGAGTAAAAACACGTGCGAGAGGATGCATCCCGCAGGCTAGTCGAGTAAAAACACCTGCGAGAGGATGCATCCCGCAGGCTAGTCGAGTAAAAACACGTGCGAGGTTTTGTGGGATGCGCATGCGCAGGTTTTTTGGGATGCGCATGCGCAGGTTTTTTGGGATGCGCATGCCTCGTCGAGCAAAAACACGTGCGAGAGGATGCATCCCGCAGGCTAGTCCAGCAAAAACACGTGCGAGAGGATGCATCCCGCAGGCTAGTCGACTAAAAACACGTGCGAGAGGATGCATCCCGCAGGCTAGTCGAGTAAAAACACGTGCGAGAGGATGCATCCCGCAGGCTAGTCGAGTAAAAACACGTGCGAGGTTTTGTGGGATGCGCATGCGCAGGTTTTGTGGGATGCGCATGCGCAGGTTTTTTGGGATGCGCATGGCTAGTCGAGCAAAAACACGTGCGAGAGGATGCATCCCGCAGGCTAGTCGAGCAAAAACACGTGCGAGAGGATGCATCCCGCAGGCTAGTCGAGTAAAAACACGTGCGAGAGGATGCATCCTGCAGGCTAGTCGAGTAAAAACACGTGCGAGAGGATGCATCCCGCAGGCTAGTCGAGTAAAAACACGTGCGAGAGGATGCATCCCGCAGGCTAGTCGAGTAAAAACACGTGCGAGGTTTTGTGGGATGCGCATGCGCAGGTTTTGTGGGATGCGCATGCGCAGGTTTTTTGGGATGCGCATGCGCAGGTTTTTTGGGATGCTCATGCCTAGTCGAGCAAAAACACGTGCGAGAGGATGCATCCCGCAGGCTAGTCCAGCAAAAACACGTGCGAGAGGATGCATCCCGCAGGCTAGTCGACTAAAAACACGTGCGAGAGGATGCATCCCGCAGGCTAGTCGAGTAAAAACACGTGCGAGAGGATGCATCCCGCAGGCTAGTCGAGTAAAAACACGTGCGAGGTTTTGTGGGATGCGCATGCGCAGGTTTTGTGGGATGCGCATGCGCAGGTTTTTTGGGATGCGCATGGCTAGTCGAGCAAAAACACGTGCGAGAGGATGCATCCCGCAGGCTAGTCTAGCAAAAACACGTGCGAAAGGATGCATCCCGCAGGCTAGTCGAATAAAAACACGTGCGAGAGGATGCATCCCGCAGGCTAGTCGAGTGAAAACACGTGCGAGAGGATGCATCCCGCAGGCTAGTCGAGTAAAAACACGTGCGAGGTTTTGTGGGATGCGCATGCGCAGGTTTTGTGGGATGCGCATGCGCAGGTTTTTTGGGATGCGCATGGCTAGTCGAGCAAAAACACGTGCGAGAGGATGCATCCCGCAGGCTAGTCGAGCAAAAACACGTGCGAGAGGATGCATCCCGCAGGCTAGTCGAGCAAAAACACCTGCGAGAGGATGCATCCCGCAGGCTAGTCGAGTAAAAACACGTGCGGGGTTTTGTGGGATGCGCATGCGCAGGTTTTGTGGGATGCGCATGCGCAGGTTTTTTGGGATGCGCATGGCTAGTCGAGCAAAAACACGTGCGAGAGGATGCATCCCGCAGGCTAGTCGAGCAAAAACACGTGCGAGAGGATGCATCCCGCAGGCTAGTCGAGTAAAAACACGTGCGAGGTTTTGTGGGATGCGCATGCGCAGGTTTTGTGGGAGGCGCATGCGCAGGTTTTTTGGGATGCGCATGCGCAGGTTTTTTGGGATGCGCATGGCTAGTCGAGGAAAAACACGTGCGAGAGGATGCATCCCGCAGGCTAGTCGAGTAAAAACACGTGCGAGGTTTTGTGGGATGCGCATGCGCAGGTTTTGTGGATGCGCATGCGCAGGTTTTTTGGGATGCGCATGCCTAGTCGAGCAAAAACACGTGCGAGAGGATGCATCCCGCAGGCTAGTCTAGCAAAAACACGTGCGAAAGGATGCATCCCGCAGGCTAGTCGAGTAAAAACACGTGCGAGAGGATGCATCCCGCAGGCTAGTCGAGTAAAAACACGTGCGAGAGGATGCATCCCGCAGGCTAGTCGAGTAAAAACACGTGCGGGGTTTTGTGGGATGCGCATGCGCAGGTTTTGTGGGATGCGCAATGCGCAGGTTTTTTGGGATGCGCATGCTAGTCGAGCAAAAACACGTGCGAGAGGATGCATCCCGCAGGCTAGTCGAGCAAAAACACGTGCGAGAGGATGCATCCCGCAGGCTAGTCGAGTAAAAACACGTGCGAGGTTTTGTGGGATGCGCATGCGCAGGTTTTGTGGGAGGCGCATGCGCAGGTTTTTTGGGGATGCGCATGCGCAGGTTTTTTGGGATGCGCATGGCTAGTCGAGGAAAAACACGTGCGAGAGGATGCATCCCGCAGGCTAGTCGAGTAAAAACACGTGCGAGGTTTTGTGGGATGCGCAATGCGCAGGTTTTGTGGGATGCGCATGCGCAGGTTTTTTTGGATGCGCATGCCTAGTCGAGCAAAAACACGTGCGAGAGGATGCATCCCGCAGGCTAGTCTAGCAAAAACACGTGCGAAAGGATGCATCCCGCAGGCTAGTCGAGTAAAAACACGTGCGAGAGGATGCATCCCGCAGGCTAGTCGAGTGAAAACACGTGCGAGAGGATGCATCCCGCAGGCTAGTCGAGTAAAACACGTGCGAGGTTTTGTGGGATGCGCATGCGCAGGTTTTGTGGGATGCGCATGCGCAGGTTTTTTGGGATGCGCATGGCTAGTCGAGCAAAAACACGTGCGAGAGGATGCATCCCGCAGGGTAGTCGAGTAAAAACACGTGCGAGAGGATGCATCCCGCAGGCTAGTCGAGTAAAAACACGTGCGAGAGGATGCATCCGCAGGCTAGTCGAGTAAAAACACGTGCGAGGTTTTGTGGGATGCGCATGCGCAGGTTTTTTGGGATGCGCATGGCTAGTCGAGCAAAAACACGTGCGAGAGGATGCATCCCGCAGGTAGTCGAGTAAAAACACGTGCGAGAGGATGCATCCCGCAGGCTAGTCGAGTAAAAACACGTGCGAGAGGATGCATCCTGCAGGCTAGTCGAGTAAAAACACGTGCGAGAGGATGCATCCCGCAGGCTAGTCGAGCAAAAACACGTGCGAGAGGATGCATCCCGCAGGCTAGTCGAGCAAAAACACGTGCGAGAGGATGCATCCCGCAAGCTAGTCGAGCAAAAACACGTGCGAGAGGATGCATCCCGCAGGCTAGTCGAGCAAAAACACGTGCGAGAGAGGATGCATCCCGCAGGCTAGTCGAGTAAAAACACGTGCAAGGTTTTGTGGATGCGCATGCGCAGGTTTTGTGGGATGCGCATGCGCAGGTTTTTTGGGATGCGCATGGCTAGTCGAGCAAAAACACGTGCGAGAGGATGCATCCCGCAGGCTAGTCGAGTAAAAACACGTGCGAGAGGATGCATCCTGCAGGCTAGTCGAGGTAAAAACACGTGCGAGAGGATGCATCCCGCAGGCTAGTCGAGTAAAAACACGTGCGAGAGGATGCATCCCGCAGGCTAGTCGAGTAAAAACACGTGCGAGGTTTTGTGGGATGCGCATGCGCAGGTTTTTTGGGATGCGCATGCGCAGGTTTTTTGGGATGCGCATGCCTAGTCGAGCAAAAAACACGTGCGAGAGGATGCATCCCGCAGGCTAGTCCAGCAAAAACACGTGCGAGAGGATGCATCCCCGCAGGCTAGTCGACTAAAAAACACGTGCGAGAGGATGCATCCCGCAGGCTAGTCGAGTAAAAACACGTGCGAGAGGATGCATCCCGCAGGCTAGTCGAGTAAAAACACGTGCGAGGTTTTGTGGGATGCGCATGCGCAGGTTTTGTGGGATGCGCATGCGCAGGTTTTTTGGGATGCGCATGGCTAGTCGAGCAAAAACACGTGCGAGAGGATGCATCCCGCAGGCTAGTCGAGCAAAAACACGTGCGAGAGGATGCATCCCGCAGGCTAGTCGAGCAAAAACACGTGCGAAAGGATGCATCCCGCAGGTTAGTCGAGTAAAAACACGTGCGAGAGGATGCATCCCGCAGGCTAGTCGAGTAAAAACACGTGCGAGGTTTTGTGGGATGCGCATGCGCAGGTTTTGTGGGATGCGCATGCGCAGGTTTTTTTGGGATGCGCATGCCTAGTCGAGCAAAAACACGTGCGAGAGGATGCATCCCGCAGGCTAGTCTAGCAAAAAACACGTGCGAAAGGATGCATCCCGCAGGCTAGTCGAGTAAAAACACGTGCGAGAGGATGCATCCCGCAGGCTAGTCGAGTAAAAACACGTGCGAGAGGATGCATCCCGCAGGCTAGTCGAGTAAAAACACGTGCGAGGTTTTGTGGGATGCGCATGCGCAGGTTTTGTGGGATGCGCATGCGCAGGTTTTTTGGGATGCGCATGGCTAGTCGAGCAAAACACGTGCGAGAGGATGCATCCCGCAGGGTAGTCGAGTAAAAACACGTGCGAGAGGATGCATCCCGCAGGCTAGTCGAGTAAAAACACGTGCGAGAGGATGCATCCCGCAGGCTAGTCGAGTAAAAACACGTGCGAGGTTTTGTGGGATGCGCATGCGCAGGTTTTTTGGAATGCGCATGGCTAGTCGAGCAAAAACACGTGCGAGAGGGATGCATTCCCGCAGGGTAGTCGAGTAAAAACACGTGCGAGAGGATGCATCCCGCAGGCTAGTCGTGTAAAAACACGTGCGAGAGGATGCATCCCGCAGGCTAGTCGAGTAAAAACACGTGCGAGAGGATGCATCCCGCAGGCTAGTCGAGTAAAAACACGTGCGAGGTTTGTGGGATGCGCATGCGCAGGTTTTGTGGGATGCGCATGCGCAGGTTTTTTGGGATGCGCATGCCTAGTCGAGCAAAAACACGTGCGAGAGGATGCATCCCGCAGGCTAGTCCAGCAAAAACACGTGCGAGAGTGCATCCCGCAGGCTAGTCGAGTAAAAACACGTGCGAGAGGATGCATCCCGCAGGCTAGTCGAGTAAAAACACGTGCGAGAGGATGCATCCTGCAGGCTAGTCGAGTAAAAACACGTGCGAGAGGATGCATCCCGCAGGCTAGGCGAGTAAAAACACGTGCGAGAGGATGCATCCCGCAGGCTAGTCGAGTAAAAACACGTGCGAGGTTTTGTGGGATGCGCATGCGCAGGTTTTGTGGGAGGCGCATGCGCAGGTTTTTTGGGATGCGCATGGCTAGTTGAGGAAAAACACGTGCGAGAGGATGCATCCCGCAGGCTAGTCGAGTAAAAACACGTGCGAGGTTTTGTGGGATGCGCATGCGCAGGTTTTTTGGGATGCGCATGGCTAGTCGAGCAAAAACACGTGCGAGAGGATGCATCCCGCAGGCTAGTCGAGCAAAAACACGTGCGAGAGGATGCATCCCGCAGGCTAGTCGAGTAAAAACACGTGCGAGGTTTTGTGGGATGCGCATGCGCAGGTTTTGTGGGAGGCGCATGCGCAGGTTTTTTGGGATGCGCATGGCTAGTTGAGGAAAAACACGTGCGAGAGGATGCATCCCGCAGGCTAGTCGAGTAAAAACACGTGCGAGGTTTTGTGGGATGCGCATGCGCAGGTTTTGTGGGATGCGCATGCGCAGGTTTTTTGGGATGCGCATGCCTAGTCGAGCAAAAACACGTGCGAGAGGATGCATCCCGCAGGCTAGTCTAGCAAAAACACGTGCGAAAGGATGCATCCAGCAGGCTATTCGAGTAAAAACACGTGCGAGAGGATGCATCCCGCAGGCTAGTCGAGTGAAAACACGTGCGAGAGGATGCATCCCGCAGGCTAGTCGAGTAAAAACACGTGCGAGGTTTTGTGGGATGCGCATGCGCAGGTTTTGTGGGATGCGAATGCGCAGGTTTTTTGGGATGCGCATGGCTAGTCGAGCAAAAACACGTGCGAGAGGATGCATCCCGCAGGCTAGTCGAGCAAAAACACGTGCGAGAGGATGCATCCCGCAGGCTAGTCGAGCAAAAACACGTGCGAAAGGATGCATCCCGCAGGCTAGTCGAGTAAAAACACGTGCGAGAGGATGCATCCCGCAGGCTAGTCGAGTAAAAACACGTGCGAGGTTTTGTGGGATGCGCATGCGCAGGTTTTGTGGGATGCGCATGCGCAGGTTTTTTGGGATGCGCATGCCTAGTCGAGCAAAAACACGTGCGAGAGGATGCATCCCGCAGGCTAGTCTAGCAAAAACACGTGCGAAAGGATGCATCCCGCAGGCTAGTCGAGTAAAAACACGTGCGAGAGGATGCATCCCGCAGGCTAGTCGAGTAAAAACACGTGCGAGAGGATGCATCCCGCAGGCTAGTCGAGTAAAAACACGTGCGAGGTTTTGTGGGATGCGCATGCGCAGGTTTTGTGGGATGCGCATGCGCAGGTTTTGTGGGATGCGCATGCGCAGGTTTTTTGGGATGCGCATGGCTAGTCGAGCAAAAACACGTGCGAGAGGATGCATCCCGCAGGGTAGTCGAGTAAAAACACGTGCGAGAGGATGCATCCCGCAGGCTAGTCGAGTAAAAACACGTGCGAGAGGATGCATCCCGCAGGCTAGTCGAGTAAAAACACGTGCGAGGTTTTGTGGGATGCGCATGCGCAGGTTTTTTGGAATGCGCATGGCTAGTCGAGCAAAAACACGTGCGAGAGGATGCATCCCGCAGGGTAGTCGAGTAAAAACACGTGCGAGAGGATGCATCCCGCAGGCTAGTCGTGTAAAAACACGTGCGAGAGGATGCATCCCGCAGGCTAGTCGAGTAAAAACACGTGCGAGAGGATGCATCCCGCAGGCTAGTCGAGTAAAAACACGTGCGAGGTTTTGTGGGATGCGCATGCGCAGGTTTTGTGGGATGCGCATGCGCAGGTTTTTTGGGATGCGCATGCCTAGTCGAGCAAAAACACGTGCGAGAGGATGCATCCCGCAGGCTAGTCCAGCAAAAACACGTGCGAGAGGATGCATCCCGCAGGCTAGTCGAGTAAAAACACGTGCGAGAGGATGCATCCCGCAGGCTAGTCGAGTAAAAACACGTGCGAGAGGATGCATCCTGCAGGCTAGTCGAGTAAAAACACGTGCGAGAGGATGCATCCCGCAGGCTAGTCGAGTAAAAACACGTGCGAGGTTTTGTGGGATGCGCATGCGCAGGTTTTGTGGGATGCGCATGCGCAGGTTTTTTGGGATGCGCATGGCTAGTCGAGCAAAAACACGTGCGAGAGTATGCATCCCGCAGGGTAGTCGTGTAAAAACACGTGCGAGAGGATGCATCCCGCAGGCTAGTCGAGTAAAAACACGTGCGAGAGGATGCATCCCGCAGGCTAGTCGAGTAAAAACACGTGCGAGGTTTTGTGGGATGCGCATGCGCAGGTTTTTTGGGATGCGCATGGCTAGTCGAGCAAAAACACGTGCGAGAGGATGCATCCCGCAGGCTAGTCGAGCAAAAACACGTGCGAGAGGATGCATCCCGCAGGCTAGTCGAGTAAAAACACGTGCGAGGTTTTGTGGGATGCGCATGCGCAGGTTTTGTGGGAGGCGCATGCGCAGGTTTTTTGGGATGCGCATGGCTAGTTGAGGAAAAACACGTGCGAGAGGATGCATCCCGCAGGCTAGTCGAGTAAAAACACGTGCGAGGTTTTGTGGGATGCGCATGCGCAGGTTTTGTGGGATGCGCATGCGCAGGTTTTTTGGGATGCGCATGCCTAGTCGAGCAAAAACACGTGCGAGAGGATGCATCCCGCAGGCTAGTCTAGCAAAAACACGTGCGAAAGGATGCATCCCGCAGGCTAGTCGAGTAAAAACACGTGCGAGAGGATGCATCCCGCAGGCTAGTCGAGTGAAAACACGTGCGAGAGGATGCATCCCGCAGGGTAGTCGAGTAAAAACACGTGCGAGGTTTTGTGGCATGCGCATGCGCAGGTTTTGTGGGATGCGCATGCGCAGGTTTTTTGGGATGCGCATGGCTAGTCGAGCAAAAACACGTGCGAGAGGATGCATCCCGCAGGGTAGTCGAGTAAAAACACGTGCGAGAGGATGCATCCCGCAGGCTAGTCGAGTAAAAACACGTGCGAGAGGATGCATCCCGCAGGCTAGTCGAGTAAAAACACGTGCGAGGTTTTGTGGGATGCGCATGCGCAGGTTTTTTGGGATGCGCATGGCTAGTCGAGCAAAAACACGTGCGAGAGGATGCATCCCGCAGGGTAGTCGAGTAAAAACACGTGCGAGAGGATGCATCCCGCAGGCTAGTCGAGTAAAAACACGTGCGAGAGGATGCATCCTGCAGGCTAGTCGAGTAAAAACACGTGCGAGAGGATGCATCCCGCAGGCTAGTCGAGCAAAAACACGTGCGAGAGGATGCATCCCGCAGGCTAGTCGAGCAAAAACACGTGCGAGAGGATGCATCCCGCAGGCTAGTCGAGTAAAAACACGTGCGAGAGGATGCATCCCGCAGTCTAGTCGAGCACAAACACGTGCGAGAGGATGCATCCCGCAGGCTAGTCGAGCAAAAACACGTGCGAGGTTTTGTGGGATGCGCATGCGCAGGTTTTGTGGGATGCGCATGCGCAGGTTTTTTGGGATGCGCATGCTAGTCGAGTAAAAACACGTGCGAGAGGATGCATCCCGCAGGCTAGTCGAGTAAAAACACGTGCGAGGTTTTGTGGGATGCGCATGCGCAGGTTTTGTGGGATGCGCATGCGCAGGTTTTTTGGGATGCGCATGGCTAGTCGAGCAAAAACACGTGCGAGAGGATGCATCCCGCAGGGTAGTCGTGTAAAAACACGTGCGAGAGGATGCATCCCGCAGGCTAGTCGAGTAAAAACAAGTGCGAGAGGATGCATCCCGCAGGCTAGTCGAGTAAAAACACGTGCGAGGTTTTGTGGGATGCGCATGCGCAGGTTTTTTGGGATGCGCATGGCTAGTCGAGCAAAAACACGTGCGAGAGGATGCATCCCGCAGGCTAGTCGAGCAAAAACACGTGCGAGAGGATGCATCCCGCAGGCTAGTCGAGTAAAAACACGTGCGAGGTTTTGTGGGATGCGCATGCGCAGGTTTTGTGGGAGGCGCATGCGCAGGTTTTTTGGGATGCGCATGGCTAGTTGAGGAAAAACACGTGCGAGAGGATGCATCCCGCAGGCTAGTCGAGTAAAAACACGTGCGAGGTTTTGTGGGATGCGCATGCGCAGGTTTTGTGGGATGCGCATGCGCAGGTTTTTTGGGATGCGCATGCCTAGTCGAGCAAAAACACGTGCGAGAGGATGCATCCCGCAGGCTAGTCTAGCAAAAACACGTGCGAAAGGATGCATCCCGCAGGCTAGTCGAGTAAAAACACGTGCGAGAGGATGCATCCCGCAGGCTAGTCGAGTGAAAACACGTGCGAGAGGATGCATCCCGCAGGCTAGTCGAGTAAAAACACGTGCGAGGTTTTGTGGGATGCGCATGCGCAGGTTTTGTGGGATGCGCATGCGCAGGTTTTTTGGGATGCGCATGGCTAGTCGAGCAAAAACACGTGCGAGAGGATGCATCCCGCAGGCTAGTCGAGCAAAAACACGTGCGAGAGGATGCATCCCGCAGGCTAGTCGAGCAAAAACACGTGCGAAAGGATGCATCCCGCAGGCTAGTCGAGTAAAAACACGTGCGAGAGGATGCATCCCGCAGGCTAGTCGAGTAAAAACACGTGCGAGGTTTTGTGGGATGCGCATGCGCAGGTTTTGTGGGATGCGCATGCGCAGGTTTTTTGGGATGCGCATGCCTAGTCGAGCAAAAACACGTGCGAGAGGATGCATCCCGCAGGCTAGTCTAGCAAAAACACGTGCGAAAGGATGCATCCCGCAGGCTAGTCGAGTAAAAACACGTGCGAGAGGATGCATCCCGCAGGCTAGTCGAGTAAAAACACGTGCGAGAGGATGCATCCCGCAGGCTAGTCGAGTAAAAACACGTGCGAGGTTTTGTGGGATGCGCATGCGCAGGTTTTGTGGGATGCGCATGCGCAGGTTTTTTGGGATGCGCATGGCTAGTCGAGCAAAAACACGTGCGAGAGGATGCATCCCGCAGGGTAGTCGAGTAAAAACACGTGCGAGAGGATGCATCCCGCAGGCTAGTCGAGTAAAAACACGTGCGAGAGGATGCATCCCGCAGGCTAGTCGAGTAAAAACACGTGCGAGGTTTTGTGGGATGCGCATGCGCAGGTTTTTTGGAATGCGCATGGCTAGTCGAGCAAAAACACGTGCGAGAGGATGCATCCCGCAGGGTAGTCGAGTAAAAACACGTGCGAGAGGATGCATCCCGCAGGCTAGTCGTGTAAAAACACGTGCGAGAGGATGCATCCCGCAGGCTAGTCGAGTAAAAACACGTGCGAGAGGATGCATCCCGCAGGCTAGTCGAGTAAAAACACGTGCGAGGTTTTGTGGGATGCGCATGCGCAGGTTTTGTGGGATGCGCATGCGCAGGTTTTTTGGGATGCGCATGCCTAGTCGAGCAAAAACACGTGCGAGAGGATGCATCCCGCAGGCTAGTCCAGCAAAAACACGTGCGAGAGGATGCATCCCGCAGGCTAGTCGAGTAAAAACACGTGCGAGAGGATGCATCCCGCAGGCTAGTCGAGTAAAAACACGTGCGAGAGGATGCATCCTGCAGGCTAGTCGAGTAAAAACACGTGCGAGAGGATGCATCCCGCAGGCTAGTCGAGTAAAAACACGTGCGAGGTTTTGTGGGATGCGCATGCGCAGGTTTTGTGGGATGCGCATGCGCAGGTTTTTTGGGATGCGCATGGCTAGTCGAGCAAAAACACGTGCGAGAGGATGCATCCCGCAGGGTAGTCGTGTAAAAACACGTGCGAGAGGATGCATCCCGCAGGCTAGTCGAGTAAAAACACGTGCGAGAGGATGCATCCCGCAGGCTAGTCGAGTAAAATCACGTGCGAGGTTTTGTGGGATGCGCATGCGCAGGTTTTTTGGGATGCGCATGGCTAGTCGAGCAAAAACACGTGCGAGAGGATGCATCCCGCAGGCTAGTCGAGCAAAAACACGTGCGAGAGGATGCATCCCGCAGGCTAGTCGAGTAAAAACACTTGCGAGGTTTTGTGGGATGCGCATGCGCAGGTTTTGTGGGATGCGCATGCGCAGGTTTTTTGGGATGCGCATGGCTAGTCGAGCAAAAACACGTGCGAGAGGATGCATCCCGCAGGCTAGTCGAGCAAAAACACGTGCGAGAGGATGCATCCCGCAGGCTAGTCGAGCAAAAACACGTGCGAAAGGATGCATCCCGCAGGCTAGTCGAGTAAAAACACGTGCGAGAGGATGCATCCCGCAGGCTAGTCGAGTAAAAACACGTGCGAGGTTTTGTGGGATGCGCATGCGCAGGTTTTGTGGGATGCGCATGCGCAGGTTTTTTGGGATGCGCATGCCTAGTCGAGCAAAAACACGTGCGAGAGGATGCATCCCGCAGGCTAGTCTAGCAAAAACACGTGCGAAAGGATGCATCCCGCAGGCTAGTCGAGTAAAAACACGTGCGAGAGGATGCATCCCGCAGGCTAGTCGAGTAAAAACACGTGCGAGAGGATGCATCCCGCAGGCTAGTCGAGTAAAAACACGTGCGAGGTTTTGTGGGATGCGCATGCGCAGGTTTTGTGGGATGCGCATGCGCAGGTTTTTTGGGATGCGCATGGCTAGTCGAGCAAAAACACGTGCGAGAGGATGCATCCCGCAGGGTAGTCGAGTAAAAACACGTGCGAGAGGATGCATCCCGCAGGCTAGTCGAGTAAAAACACGTGCGAGAGGATGCATCCCGCAGGCTAGTCGAGTAAAAACACGTGCGAGGTTTTGTGGGATGCGCATGCGCAGGTTTTTTGGAATGCGCATGGCTAGTCGAGCAAAAACACGTGCGAGAGGATGCATCCCGCAGGGTAGTCGAGTAAAAACACGTGCGAGAGGATGCATCCCGCAGGCTAGTCGTGTAAAAACACGTGCGAGAGGATGCATCCCGCAGGCTAGTCGAGTAAAAACACGTGCGAGAGGATGCATCCCGCAGGCTAGTCGAGTAAAAACACGTGCGAGGTTTTGTGGGATGCGCATGCGCAGGTTTTGTGGGATGCGCATGCGCAGGTTTTTTGGGATGCGCATGCCTAGTCGAGCAAAAACACGTGCGAGAGGATGCATCCCGCAGGCTAGTCCAGCAAAAACACGTGCGAGAGGATGCATCCCGCAGGCTAGTCGAGTAAAAACACGTGCGAGAGGATGCATCCCGCAGGCTAGTCGAGTAAAAACACGTGCGAGAGGATGCATCCTGCAGGCTAGTCGAGTAAAAACACGTGCGAGAGGATGCATCCCGCAGGCTAGTCGAGTAAAAACACGTGCGAGGTTTTGTGGGATGCGCATGCGCAGGTTTTGTGGGATGCGCATGGCTAGTCGAGCAAAAACACGTGCGAGAGGATGCATCCCGCAGGCTAGTCGAGCAAAAACACGTGCGAGAGGATGCATCCCGCAGGCTAGTCGAGTAAAAACACGTGCGAGGTTTTGTGGGATGCGCATGCGCAGGTTTTGTGGGAGGCGCATGCGCAGGTTTTTTGGGATGCGCATGGCTAGTTGAGGAAAAACACGTGCGAGAGGATGCATCCCGCAGGCTAGTCGAGTAAAAACACGTGCGAGGTTTTGTGGGATGCGCATGCGCAGGTTTTGTGGGATGCGCATGCGCAGGTTTTTTGGGATGCGCATGCCTAGTCGAGCAAAAACACGTGCGAGAGGATGCATCCCGCAGGCTAGTCTAGCAAAAACACGTGCGAAAGGATGCATCCCGCAGGCTAGTCGAGTAAAAACACGTGCGAGAGGATGCATCCCGCAGGCTAGTCGAGTGAAAACACGTGCGAGAGGATGCATCCCGCAGGCTAGTCGAGTAAAAACACGTGCGAGGTTTTGTGGGATGCGCATGCGCAGGTTTTGTGGGATGCGCATGCGCAGGTTTTTTGGGATGCGCATGGCTAGTCGAGCAAAAACACGTGCGAGAGGATGCATCCCGCAGGGTAGTCGAGTAAAAACACGTGCGAGAGGATGCATCCCGCAGGCTAGTCGAGTAAAAACACGTGCGAGAGGATGCATCCCGCAGGCTAGTCGAGTAAAAACACGTGCGAGGTTTTGTGGGATGCGCATGCGCAGGTTTTTTGGGATGCGCATGGCTAGTCGAGCAAAAACACGTGCGAGAGGATGCATCCCGCAGGGTAGTCGAGTAAAAACACGTGCGAGAGGATGCATCCCGCAGGCTAGTCGAGTAAAAACACGTGCGAGAGGATGCATCCTGCAGGCTAGTCGAGTAAAAACACGTGCGAGAGGATGCATCCCGCAGGCTAGTCGAGCAAAAACACGTGCGAGAGGATGCATCCCGCAGGCTAGTCGAGCAAAAACACGTGCGAGAGGATGCATCCCGCAGGCTAGTCGAGTAAAAACACGTGCGAGAGGATGCATCCCGCAGTCTAGTCGAGCACAAACACGTGCGAGAGGATGCATCCCGCAGGCTAGTCGAGCAAAAACACGTGCGAGAGGATGCATCCCGCAGGCTAGTAGAGCAAAAACACGTGCGAGAGGATGCATCGCGCAGGCTAGTCGAGTAAAAACACGTGCGAGGTTTTGTGGGATGCGCATGCGCAGGTTTTGTGGGATGCGCATGCGCAGGTTTTTTGGGATGCGCATGGCTAGTCGAGCAAAAACACGTGCGAGAGGATGCATCCCGCAGGCTAGTCGAGTAAAAACACGTGCGAGAGGATGCATCCCGCATGCTAGTCGAGTAAAAACACGTGCGAGAGGATGCATCCCGCAGGCTAGTCGAGTAAAAACACGTGCGAGAGGATGCATCCCGCAGGCTAGTGGAGTAAAAACACGTGCGAGAGGATGCATCCCGCAGGCTAGTCGAGTAAAAACACGTGCGAGGGTTTGTGGGATGCGCATGCGCAGGTTTTGTGGGATGCGCATGCGCAGGTTTTTTGGGATGCGCATGCGCAGGTTTTTTAGGATGCGCATGCCTAGTCGAGCAAAAACACGTGCGAGAGGATGCATCCCGCAGGCTAGTCCAGCAAAAACACGTGCGAGAGGATGCATCCCGCAGGCTAGTCGAGTAAAAACACGTGCGAGAGGATGCATCCCGCAGGCTAGTCGAGTAAAAACACGTGCGAGAGGATGCATCCCGCAGGCTAGTCGAGTAAAAACACGTGCGAGGTTTTGTGGGATGCGCATGCGCAGGTTTTGTGGGATGCGCATGCGCAGGTTTTTTGGGATGCGCATGCGCAGGTTTTTTGGGATGCGCATGGCTAGTCGAGCAAAAACACGTGCGAGAGGATGCATCCCGCAGGCTAGTCGAGTAAAAACACGTGCGAGAGGATGCATCCTGCAGGCTAGTCGAGTAAAAACACGTGCGAGAGGATGCATCCCGCAGGCTAGTCGAGTAAAAACACGTGCGAGAGGATGCATCCCGCAGGCTAGTCGAGTAAAAACACGTGCGAGGTTTTGTGGGATGCGCATGCACAGGTTTTGTGGGATGCGCATGCGCAGGTTTTTTGGGATGCGCATGGCTAGTCGAGCAAAAACACGTGCGAGAGGATGCATCCCGCAGGGTAGTCGAGTAAAAACACGTGCGAGAGGATGCATCCCGCAGGCTAGTCGAGTAAAAACACGTGCGAGAGGATGCATCCCGCAGGCTAGTCGAGTAAAAACACGTGCGAGGTTTTGTGGGATGCGCATGCGCAGGTTTTGTGGGAGGCGCATGCGCAGGTTTTTTGGGATGCGCATGGCTAGTTGAGGAAAAACACGTGCGAGAGGATGCATCCCGCAGGGTAGTCGAGTAAAAACACGTGCGAGAGGATGCATCCCGCAGGGTAGTCGAGTAAAAACACGTGCGAGAGGATGCATCCCGCAGGCTAGTCGAGCAAAAACACGTGCGAGAGGATGCATCCCGCAGGCTAGTCGAGCAAAAACACGTGCGAGAGGATGCATCCCGCAGGCTAGTCGAGTAAAAACACGTGCGAGGTTTTGTGGGATGCGCATGCGCAGGTTTTGTGGGAGGCGCATGCGCAGGTTTTTTGGGATGCGCATGGCTAGTTGAGGAAAAACACGTGCGAGAGGATGCATCCCGCAGGCTAGTCGAGTAAAAACACGTGCGAGGTTTTGTGGGATGCGCATGCGCAGGTTTTGTGGGATGCGCATGCGCAGGTTTTTTGGGATGCGCATGCCTAGTCGAGCAAAAACACGTGCGAGAGGATGCATCCCGCAGGCTAGTCTAGCAAAAACACGTGCGAAAGGATGCATCCCGCAGGCTAGTCGAGTAAAAACACGTGCGAGAGGATGCATCCCGCAGGCTAGTCGAGTGAAAACACGTGCGAGAGGATGCATCCCGCAGGCTAGTCGAGTAAAAACACGTGCGAGGTTTTGTGGCATGCGCATGCGCAGGTTTTGTGGGATGCGCATGCGCAGGTTTTTTGGGATGCGCATGGCTAGTCGAGCAAAAACACGTGCGTGAGGATGCATCCCGCAGGGTAGTCGAGTAAAAA
This sequence comes from Lasioglossum baleicum, assembly GCF_051020765.1. Classification (NCBI taxonomy): domain Eukaryota; kingdom Metazoa; phylum Arthropoda; class Insecta; order Hymenoptera; family Halictidae; genus Lasioglossum; species Lasioglossum baleicum. The sequence continues at coordinate 25,474 of NW_027469827.1, read as the reverse complement.
CACGTGCGAGAGGATGCATCCCGCAGGCTAGTCGAGTAAAAACACGTGCGAGAGGATGCATCCCGCAGGCTAGTCGAGTAAAAACACGTGCGAGGTTTTGTGGGATGCGCATGCGCAGGTTTTTTGGGATGCGCATGGCTAGTCGAGCAAAAACACGTGCGAGAGGATGCATCCCGCAGGGTAGTCGAGTAAAAACACGTGCGAGAGGATGCATCCCGCAGGCTAGTCGAGTAAAAACACGTGCGAGAGGATGCATCCTGCAGGCTAGTCGAGTAAAAACACGTGCGAGAGGATGCATCCCGCAGGCTAGTCGAGCAAAAACACGTGCGAGAGGATGCATCCCGCAGGCTAGTCGAGCAAAAACACGTGCGAGAGGATGCATCCCGCAGGCTAGTCGAGTAAAAACACGTGCGAGAGGATGCATCCCGCAGTCTAGTCGAGCACAAACACGTGCGAGAGGATGCATCCCGCAGGCTAGTCGAGCAAAAACACGTGCGAGGTTTTGTGGGATGCGCATGCGCAGGTTTTGTGGGATGCGCATGCGCAGGTTTTTTGGGATGCGCATGCTAGTCGAGTAAAAACACGTGCGAGAGGATGCATCCCGCAGGCTAGTCGAGTAAAAACACGTGCGAGGTTTTGTGGGATGCGCATGCGCAGGTTTTGTGGGATGCGCATGCGCAGGTTTTTTGGGATGCGCATGGCTAGTCGAGCAAAAACACGTGCGAGAGGATGCATCCCGCAGGGTAGTCGTGTAAAAACACGTGCGAGAGGATGCATCCCGCAGGCTAGTCGAGTAAAAACAAGTGCGAGAGGATGCATCCCGCAGGCTAGTCGAGTAAAAACACGTGCGAGGTACTGTGGGATGCGCATGCGCAGGTTTTTTGGGATGCGCATGGCTAGTCGAGCAAAAACACGTGCGAGAGGATGCATCCCGCAGGCTAGTCGAGCAAAAACACGTGCGAGAGGATGCATCCCGCAGGCTAGTCGAGTAAAAACACGTGCGAGGTTTTGTGGGATGCGCATGCGCAGGTTTTGTGGGAGGCGCATGCGCAGGTTTTTTGGGATGCGCATGGCTAGTTGAGGAAAAACACGTGCGAGAGGATGCATCCCGCAGGCTAGTCGAGTAAAAACACGTGCGAGGTTTTGTGGGATGCGCATGCGCAGGTTTTGTGGGATGCGCATGCGCAGGTTTTTTGGGATGCGCATGCCTAGTCGAGCAAAAACACGTGCGAGAGGATGCATCCCGCAGGCTAGTCTAGCAAAAACACGTGCGAAAGGATGCATCCCGCAGGCTAGTCGAGTAAAAACACGTGCGAGAGGATGCATCCCGCAGGCTAGTCGAGTGAAAACACGTGCGAGAGGATGCATCCCGCAGGCTAGTCGAGTAAAAACACGTGCGAGGTTTTGTGGGATGCGCATGCGCAGGTTTTGTGGGATGCGCATGCGCAGGTTTTTTGGGATGCGCATGGCTAGTCGAGCAAAAACACGTGCGAGAGGATGCATCCCGCAGGCTAGTCGAGCAAAAACACGTGCGAGAGGATGCATCCCGCAGGCTAGTCGAGCAAAAACACGTGCGAAAGGATGCATCCCGCAGGCTAGTCGAGTAAAAACACGTGCGAGAGGATGCATCCCGCAGGCTAGTCGAGTAAAAACACGTGCGAGGTTTTGTGGGATGCGCATGCGCAGGTTTTGTGGGATGCGCATGCGCAGGTTTTTTGGGATGCGCATGCCTAGTCGAGCAAAAACACGTGCGAGAGGATGCATCCCGCAGGCTAGTCTAGCAAAAACACGTGCGAAAGGATGCATCCCGCAGGCTAGTCGAGTAAAAACACGTGCGAGAGGATGCATCCCGCAGGCTAGTCGAGTAAAAACACGTGCGAGAGGATGCATCCCGCAGGCTAGTCGAGTAAAAACACGTGCGAGGTTTTGTGGGATGCGCATGCGCAGGTTTTGTGGGATGCGCATGCGCAGGTTTTTTGGGATGCGCATGGCTAGTCGAGCAAAAACACGTGCGAGAGGATGCATCCCGCAGGGTAGTCGAGTAAAAACACGTGCGAGAGGATGCATCCCGCAGGCTAGTCGAGTAAAAACACGTGCGAGAGGATGCATCCCGCAGGCTAGTCGAGTAAAAACACGTGCGAGGTTTTGTGGGATGCGCATGCGCAGGTTTTTTGGAATGCGCATGGCTAGTCGAGCAAAAACACGTGCGAGAGGATGCATCCCGCAGGGTAGTCGAGTAAAAACACGTGCGAGAGGATGCATCCCGCAGGCTAGTCGTGTAAAAACACGTGCGAGAGGATGCATCCCGCAGGCTAGTCGAGTAAAAACACGTGCGAGAGGATGCATCCCGCAGGCTAGTCGAGTAAAAACACGTGCGAGGTTTTGTGGGATGCGCATGCGCAGGTTTTGTGGGATGCGCATGCGCAGGTTTTTTGGGATGCGCATGCCTAGTCGAGCAAAAACACGTGCGAGAGGATGCATCCCGCAGGCTAGTCCAGCAAAAACACGTGCGAGAGGATGCATCCCGCAGGCTAGTCGAGTAAAAACACGTGCGAGAGGATGCATCCCGCAGGCTAGTCGAGTAAAAACACGTGCGAGAGGATGCATCCTGCAGGCTAGTCGAGTAAAAACACGTGCGAGAGGATGCATCCCGCAGGCTAGTCGAGTAAAAACACGTGCGAGGTTTTGTGGGATGCGCATGCGCAGGTTTTTTGGGATGCGCATGGCTAGTCGAGCAAAAACACGTGCGAGAGGATGCATCCCGCAGGGTAGTCGTGTAAAAACACGTGCGAGAGGATGCATCCCGCAGGCTAGTCGAGTAAAAACACGTGCGAGAGGATGCATCCCGCAGGCTAGTCGAGTAAAAACACGTGCGAGGTTTTGTGGGATGCGCATGCGCAGGTTTTTTGGGATGCGCATGGCTAGTCGAGCAAAAACACGTGCGAGAGGATGCATCCCGCAGGCTAGTCGAGCAAAAACACGTGCGAGAGGATGCATCCCGCAGGCTAGTCGAGTAAAAACACGTGCGAGGTTTTGTGGGATGCGCATGCGCAGGTTTTGTGGGAGGCGCATGCGCAGGTTTTTTGGGATGCGCATGGCTAGTTGAGGAAAAACACGTGCGAGAGGATGCATCCCGCAGGCTAGTCGAGTAAAAACACGTGCGAGGTTTTGTGGGATGCGCATGCGCAGGTTTTGTGGGATGCGCATGCGCAGGTTTTTTGGGATGCGCATGCCTAGTCGAGCAAAAACACGTGCGAGAGGATGCATCCCGCAGGCTAGTCTAGCAAAAACACGTGCGAAAGGATGCATCCCGCAGGCTAGTCGAGTAAAAACACGTGTGAGAGGATGCATCCCGCAGGCTAGTCGAGTGAAAACACGTGCGAGAGGACGCATCCCGCAGGCTAGTCGAGTAAAAACACGTGCGAGGTTTTGTGGGATGCGCATGCGCAGGTTTTTTGGGATGCGCATGGCTAGTCGAGCAAAAACACGTGCGAGAGGATGCATCCCGCAGGGTAGTCGAGTAAAAACACGTGCGAGAGGATGCATCCCGCAGGCTAGTCGAGTAAAAACACGTGCGAGAGGATGCATCCTGCAGGCTAGTCGAGTAAAAACACGTGCGAGAGGATGCATCCCGCAGGCTAGTCGAGCAAAAACACGTGCGAGAGGATGCATCCCGCAGGCTAGTCGAGCAAAAACACGTGCGATAGGATGCATCCCGCAGGCTAGTCGAGTAAAAACACGTGCGAGAGGATGCATCCCGCAGTCTAGTCGAGCACAAACACGTGCGAGAGGATGCATCCCGCAGGCTAGTCGAGCAAAAACACGTGCGAGAGGATGCATCCCGCAGGCTAGTAGAGCAAAAACACGTGCGAGAGGATGCATCCCGCAGGGTAGTCGTGTAAAAACACGTGCGAGAGGATGCATCCCGCAGGCTAGTCGAGTAAAAACAAGTGCGAGAGGATGCATCCCGCAGGCTAGTCGAGTAAAAACACGTGCGAGGTTTTGTGGGATGCGCATGCGCAGGTTTTTTGGGATGCGCATGGCTAGTCGAGCAAAAACACGTGCGAGAGGATGCATCCCGCAGGCTAGTCGAGTAAAAACACGTGCGAGGTTTTGTGGGATGCGCATGCGCAGGTTTTGTGGGATGCGCATGCGCAGGTTTTTTGGGATGCGCATGGCTAGTCGAGCAAAAACACGTGCGAGAGGATGCATCCCGCAGGGTAGTCGAGTAAAAACACGTGCGAGAGGATGCATCCCGCAGGCTAGTCGAGTAAAAACACGTGCGAGAGGATGCATCCCGCAGGCTAGTCGAGTAAAAACACGTGCGAGGTTTTGTGGGATGCGCATGCGCAGGTTTTGTGGGATGCGCATGCGCAGGTTTTTTGGCATGCGCATGGCTAGTCGAGCAAAAACACGTGCGAGAGGATGCATCCCGCAGGCTAGTCGAGCAAAAACACGTGCGAGAGGATGCATCCCGCAGGCTAGTCGAGCAAAAACACGTGCGAAAGGATGCATCCCGCAGGCTAGTCGAGTAAAAACACGTGCGAGAGGATGCATCCCGCAGGCTAGTCGAGTAAAAACACGTGCGAGGTTTTGTGGGATGCGCATGCGCAGGTTTTGTGGGATGCGCATGCGCAGGTTTTTTGGGATGCGCATGCCTAGTCGAGCAAAAACACGTGCGAGAGGATGCATCCCGCAGGCTAGTCTAGCAAAAACACGTGCGAAAGGATGCATCCCGCAGGCTAGTCGAGTAAAAACACGTGCGAGAGGATGCATCCCGCAGGCTAGTCGAGTAAAAACACGTGCGAGAGGATGCATCCCGCAGGCTAGTCGAGTAAAAACACGTGCGAGGTTTTGTGGGATGCGCATGCGCAGGTTTTGTGGGATGCGCATGCGCAGGTTTTTTGGGATGCGCATGGCTAGTCGAGCAAAAACACGTGCGAGAGGATGCATCCCGCAGGGTAGTCGAGTAAAAACACGTGCGAGAGGATGCATCCCGCAGGCTAGTCGAGTAAAAACACGTGCGAGAGGATGCATCCCGCAGGCTAGTCGAGTAAAAACACGTGCGAGGTTTTGTGGGATGCGCATGCGCAGGTTTTTTGGAATGCGCATGGCTAGTCGAGCAAAAACACGTGCGAGAGGATGCATCCCGCAGGGTAGTCGAGTAAAAACACGTGCGAGAGGATGCATCCCGCAGGCTAGTCGTGTAAAAACACGTGCGAGAGGATGCATCCCGCAGGCTAGTCGAGTAAAAACACGTGCGAGAGGATGCATCCCGCAGGCTAGTCGAGTAAAAACACGTGCGAGGTTTTGTGGGATGCGCATGCGCAGGTTTTGTGGGATGCGCATGCGCAGGTTTTTTGGGATGCGCATGCCTAGTCGAGCAAAAACACGTGCGAGAGGATGCATCCCGCAGGCTAGTCCAGCAAAAACACGTGCGAGAGGATGCATCCCGCAGGCTAGTCGAGTAAAAACACGTGCGAGAGGATGCATCCCGCAGGCTAGTCGAGTAAAAACACGTGCGAGAGGATGCATCCTGCAGGCTAGTCGAGTAAAAACACGTGCGAGAGGATGCATCCCGCAGGCTAGTCGAGTAAAAACACGTGCGAGGTTTTGTGGGATGCGCATGCGCAGGTTTTGTGGGATGCGCATGGCTAGTCGAGCAAAAACACGTGCGAGAGGATGCATCCCGCAGGCTAGTCGAGCAAAAACACGTGCGAGAGGATGCATCCCGCAGGCTAGTCGAGTAAAAACACGTGCGAGGTTTTGTGGGATGCGCATGCGCAGGTTTTGTGGGAGGCGCATGCGCAGGTTTTTTGGGATGCGCATGGCTAGTTGAGGAAAAACACGTGCGAGAGGATGCATCCCGCAGGCTAGTCGAGTAAAAACACGTGCGAGGTTTTGTGGGATGCGCATGCGCAGGTTTTGTGGGATGCGCATGCGCAGGTTTTTTGGGATGCGCATGCCTAGTCGAGCAAAAACACGTGCGAGAGGATGCATCCCGCAGGCTAGTCTAGCAAAAACACGTGCGAAAGGATGCATCCCGCAGGCTAGTCGAGTAAAAACACGTGCGAGAGGATGCATCCCGCAGGCTAGTCGAGTGAAAACACGTGCGAGAGGATGCATCCCGCAGGCTAGTCGAGTAAAAACACGTGCGAGGTTTTGTGGGATGCGCATGCGCAGGTTTTGTGGGATGCGCATGCGCAGGTTTTTTGGGATGCGCATGGCTAGTCGAGCAAAAACACGTGCGAGAGGATGCATCCCGCAGGGTAGTCGAGTAAAAACACGTGCGAGAGGATGCATCCCGCAGGCTAGTCGAGTAAAAACACGTGCGAGAGGATGCATCCCGCAGGCTAGTCGAGTAAAAACACGTGCGAGGTTTTGTGGGATGCGCATGCGCAGGTTTTTTGGGATGCGCATGGCTAGTCGAGCAAAAACACGTGCGAGAGGATGCATCCCGCAGGGTAGTCGAGTAAAAACACGTGCGAGAGGATGCATCCCGCAGGCTAGTCGAGTAAAAACACGTGCGAGAGGATGCATCCTGCAGGCTAGTCGAGTAAAAACACGTGCGAGAGGATGCATCCCGCAGGCTAGTCGAGCAAAAACACGTGCGAGAGGATGCATCCCGCAGGCTAGTCGAGCAAAAACACGTGCGAGAGGATGCATCCCGCAGGCTAGTCGAGTAAAAACACGTGCGAGAGGATGCATCCCGCAGTCTAGTCGAGCACAAACACGTGCGAGAGGATGCATCCCGCAGGCTAGTCGAGCAAAAACACGTGCGAGAGGATGCATCCCGCAGGCTAGTAGAGCAAAAACACGTGCGAGAGGATGCATCGCGCAGGCTAGTCGAGTAAAAACACGTGCGAGGTTTTGTGGGATGCGCATGCGCAGGTTTTGTGGGATGCGCATGCGCAGGTTTTTTGGGATGCGCATGGCTAGTCGAGCAAAAACACGTGCGAGAGGATGCATCCCGCAGGCTAGTCGAGTAAAAACACGTGCGAGAGGATGCATCCCGCATGCTAGTCGAGTAAAAACACGTGCGAGAGGATGCATCCCGCAGGCTAGTCGAGTAAAAACACGTGCGAGAGGATGCATCCCGCAGGCTAGTGGAGTAAAAACACGTGCGAGAGGATGCATCCCGCAGGCTAGTCGAGTAAAAACACGTGCGAGGGTTTGTGGGATGCGCATGCGCAGGTTTTGTGGGATGCGCATGCGCAGGTTTTTTGGGATGCGCATGCGCAGGTTTTTTAGGATGCGCATGCCTAGTCGAGCAAAAACACGTGCGAGAGGATGCATCCCGCAGGCTAGTCCAGCAAAAACACGTGCGAGAGGATGCATCCCGCAGGCTAGTCGAGTAAAAACACGTGCGAGAGGATGCATCCCGCAGGCTAGTCGAGTAAAAACACGTGCGAGAGGATGCATCCCGCAGGCTAGTCGAGTAAAAACACGTGCGAGGTTTTGTGGGATGCGCATGCGCAGGTTTTTTGGGATGCGCATGCGCAGGTTTTTTGGGATGCGCATGGCTAGTCGAGCAAAAACACGTGCGAGAGGATGCATCCCGCAGGCTAGTCGAGTAAAAACACGTGCGAGAGGATGCATCCTGCAGGCTAGTCGAGTAAAAACACGTGCGAGAGGATGCATCCCGCAGGCTAGTCGAGTAAAAACACGTGCGAGAGGATGCATCCCGCAGGCTAGTCGAGTAAAAACACGTGCGAGGTTTTGTGGGATGCGCATGCACAGGTTTTGTGGGATGCGCATGCGCAGGTTTTTTGGGATGCGCATGGCTAGTCGAGCAAAAACACGTGCGAGAGGATGCATCCCGCAGGGTAGTCGAGTAAAAACACGTGCGAGAGGATGCATCCCGCAGGCTAGTCGAGTAAAAACACGTGCGAGAGGATGCATCCCGCAGGCTAGTCGAGTAAAAACACGTGCGAGGTTTTGTGGGATGCGCATGCGCAGGTTTTGTGGGATGCGCATGCGCAGGTTTTTTGGGATGCGCATGGCTAGTCGAGCAAAAACACGTGCGAGGTTTTGTGGGATGCGCATGCGCAGGTTTTGTGGGATGCGCATGCGCAGGTTTTTTGGGATGCGCATGGCTAGTCGAGCAAAAACACGTGCGAGAGGATGCATCCCGCAGGGTAGTCGAGTAAAAACACGTGCGAGAGGATGCATCCCGCAGGCTAGTCGAGCAAAAACACGTGCGAGAGGATGCATCCCGCAGGCTAGTCAAGTAAAAACACGTGCGAGGTTTTGTGGGATGCGCATGCGCAGGTTTTTTGGGATGCGCATGCGCAGGTTTTTTGGGATGCGCATGGCTAGTCGAGCAAAAACACGTGCGAGAGGATGCATCCCGCAGGCTAGTCGAGTAAAAACACGTGCGAGAGGATGCATCCTGCAGGCTAGTCGAGTAAAAACACGTGCGAGAGGATGCATCCCGCAGGCTAGTCGAGCAAAAACACGTGCGAGAGGATGCATCCCGCAGGCTAGTCGAGCAAAAACACGTGCGAGAGGATGCATCCCGCAGGCTAGTCGAGTAAAAACACGTGCGAGAGGATGCATCCCGCAGGCTAGTCGAGCACAAACACGTGCGAGAGGATGCATCCCGCAGGCTAGTCGAGCAAAAACACGTGCGAGAGGATGCATCCCGCAGGCTAGTCGAGCAAAAACACGTGCGAGAGGATGCATCCCGCAGGCTAGTCGAGTAAAAACACGTGCAAGGTTTTGTGGGATGCGCATGCGCAGGTTTTTTGGGATGCGCATGGCTAGTCGAGCAAAAACACGTGCGAGAGGATGCATCCCGCAGGCTAGTCGAGTAAAAACACGTGCGAGAGGATGCATCCTGCAGGCTAGTCGAGTAAAAACACGTGCGAGAGGATGCATCCCGCAGGCTAGTCGAGTAAAAACACGTGCGAGAGGATGCATCCCGCAGGCTAGTCGAGTAAAAACACGTGCGAGGTTTTGTGGGATGCGCATGCGCAGGTTTTGTGGGATGCGCATGCGCAGGTTTTTTGGGATGCGCATGCCTAGTCGAGCAAAAACACGTGCGAGAGGATGCATCCCGCAGGCTAGTCCAGCAAAAACACGTGCGAGAGGATGCATCCCGCAGGCTAGTCGACTAAAAACACGTGCGAGAGGATGCATCCCGCAGGCTAGTCGAGTAAAAACACGTGCGAGAGGATGCATCCCGCAGGCTAGTCGAGTAAAAACACGTGCGAGGTTTTGTGGGATGCGCATGCGCAGGTTTTGTGGGATGCGCATGCGCAGGTTTTTTGGGATGCGCATGGCTAGTCGAGCAAAAACACGTGCGAGAGGATGCATCCCGCAGGCTAGTCGAGCAAAAACACGTGCGAGAGGATGCATCCCGCAGGCTAGTCGAGAAAAAACACGTGCGAGAGGATGCATCCTGCAGGCTAGTCGAGTAAAAACACGTGCGAGAGGATGCATCCCGCAGGCTAGTCGAGTAAAAACACGTGCGAGAGGATGCATCCCGCAGGCTAGTCGAGTAAAAACACGTGCGAGGTTTTGTGGGATGCGCATGCGCAGGTTTTGTGGGATGCGCATGCGCAGGTTTTTTGGGATGCGCATGCGCAGGTTTTTTGGGATGCGCATGCCTAGTCGAGCAAAAACACGTGCGAGAGGATGCATCCCGCAGGCTAGTCCAGCAAAAACACGTGCGAGAGGATGCATCCCGCAGGCTAGTCGACTAAAAACACGTGCGAGAGGATGCATCCCGCAGGCTAGTCGAGTAAAAACACGTGCGAGAGGATGCATCCCGCAGGCTAGTCGAGTAAAAACACGTGCGAGGTTTTGTGGGATGCGCATGCGCAGGTTTTGTGGGATGCGCATGCGCAGGTTTTTTGGGATGCGCATGGCTAGTCGAGCAAAAACACGTGCGAGAGGATGCATCCCGCAGGCTAGTCGAGCAAAAACACGTGCGAGAGGATGCATCCCGCAGGCTAGTCGAGCAAAAACACGTGCGAAAGGATGCATCCCGCAGGCTAGTCGAGTAAAAACACGTGCGAGAGGATGCATCCCGCAGGCTAGTCGAGTAAAAACACGTGCGAGGTTTTGTGGGATGCGCATGCGCAGGTTTTGTGGGATGCGCATGCGCAGGTTTTTTGGGATGCGCATGCCTAGTCGAGCAAAAACACGTGCGAGAGGATGCATCCCGCAGGCTAGTCTAGCAAAAACACGTGCGAAAGGATGCATCCCGCAGGCTAGTCGAGTAAAAACACGTGCGAGAGGATGCATCCCGCAGGCTAGTCGAGTAAAAACACGTGCGAGAGGATGCATCCCGCAGGCTAGTCGAGTAAAAACACGTGCGAGGTTTTGTGGGATGCGCATGCGCAGGTTTTGTGGGATGCGCATGCGCAGGTTTTTTGGGATGCGCATGGCTAGTCGAGCAAAAACACGTGCGAGAGGATGCATCCCGCAGGGTAGTCGAGTAAAAACACGTGCGAGAGGATGCATCCCGCAGGCTAGTCGAGTAAAAACACGTGCGAGAGGATGCATCCCGCAGGCTAGTCGAGTAAAAACACGTGCGAGGTTTTGTGGGATGCGCATGCGCAGGTTTTTTGGAATGCGCATGGCTAGTCGAGCAAAAACACGTGCGAGAGGATGCATCCCGCAGGGTAGTCGAGTAAAAACACGTGCGAGAGGATGCATCCCGCAGGCTAGTCGAGTAAAAACACGTGCGAGGTTTTGTGGGATGCGCATGCGCAGGTTTTGTGGGATGCGCATGCGCAGGTTTTTTGGGATGCTCATGCCTAGTCGAGCAAAAACACGTGCGAGAGGATGCATCCCGCAGGCTAGTCTAGCAAAAACACGTGCGAAAGGATGCATCCCGCAGGCTAGTCGAGTAAAAACACGTGCGAGAGGATGCATCCCGCAGGCTAGTCGAGTGAAAACACGTGCGAGAGGATGCATCCCGCAGGCTAGTCGCGTAAAAACACGTGCGAGGTTTTGTGGGATGCGCATGCGCAGGTTTTGTGGGATGCGCATGCGCAGGTTTTTTGGGATGCGCATGGCTAGTCGAGCAAAAACACGTGCGAGAGGATGCATCCCGCAGGGTAGTCGAGTAAAAACACGTGCGAGAGGATGCATCCCGCAGGCTAGTCGAGTAAAAACACGTGCGAGAGGATGCATCCCGCAGGCTAGTCGAGTAAAAACACGTGCGAGGTTTTGTGGGATGCGCATGCGCAGGTTTTTTGGGATGCGCATGGCTAGTCGAGCAAAAACACGTGCGAGAGGATGCATCCCGCAGGGTAGTCGAGTAAAAACACGTGCGAGAGGATGCATCCTGCAGGCTAGTCGAGTAAAAACACGTGCGAGAGGATGCATCCCGCAGGCTAGTCGAGCAAAAACACGTGCGAGAGGATGCATCCCGCAGGCTAGTCGAGTAAAAACACGTGCGAGGTTTTGTGGGATGCGCATGCGCAGGTTTTTTGGAATGCGCATGGCTAGTCGAGCAAAAACACGTGCGAGAGGATGCATCCCGCAGGGTAGTCGAGTAAAAACACGTGCGAGAGGATGCATCCCGCAGGGTAGTCGAGTAAAAACACGTGCGAGAGGATGCATCCCGCAGGCTAGTCGAGTAAAAACACGTGCGAGAGGATGCATCCTGCAGGCTAGTCGAGTAAAAACACGTGCGAGAGGATGCATCCCGCAGGCTAGTCGAGTAAAAACACGTGCGAGAGGATGCATCCCGCAGGCTAGTCGAGTAAAAACACGTGCGAGGTTTTGTGGGATGCGCATGCGCAGGTTTTGTGGGATGCGCATGCGCAGGTTTTTTGGGATGCGCATGCCTAGTCGAGCAAAAACACGTGCGAGAGGATGCATCCCGCAGGCTAGTCTAGCAAAAACACGTGCGAAAGGATGCATCCCGCAGGCTAGTCGAGTAAAAACACGTGCGAGAGGATGCATCCCGCAGGCTAGTCGAGTAAAAACACGTGCGAGAGGATGCATCCCGCAGGCTAGTCGAGTAAAAACACGTGCGAGGTTTTGTGGGATGCGCATGCGCAGGTTTTGTGGGATGCGCATGCGCAGGTTTTTTGGGATGCGCATGGCTAGTCGAGCAAAAACACGTGCGAGAGGATGCATCCCGCAGGGTAGTCGAGTAAAAACACGTGCGAGAGGATGCATCCCGCAGGCTAGTCGAGTAAAAACACGTGCGAGAGGATGCATCCCGCAGGCTAGTCGAGTAAAAACACGTGCGAGGTTTTGTGGGATGCGCATGCGCAGGTTTTTTGGAATGCGCATGGCTAGTCGAGCAAAAACACGTGCGAGAGGATGCATCCCGCAGGGTAGTCGAGTAAAAACACGTGCGAGAGGATGCATCCCGCAGGCTAGTCGTGTAAAAACACGTGCGAGAGGATGCATCCCGCAGGCTAGTCGAGTAAAAACACGTATGAGAGGATGCATCCCGCAGGCTAGTCGAGTAAAAACACGTGCGAGGTTTTGTGGGATGCGCATGCGCAGGTTTTGTGGGATGCGCATGCGCAGGTTTTTTGGGATGCGCATGCCTAGTCGAGCAAAAACACGTGCGAGAGGATGCATCCCGCAGGCTAGTCCAGCAAAAACAAGTGCGAGAGGATGCATCCCGCAGGCTAGTCGAGTAAAAACACGTGCGAGAGGATGCATCCCGCAGGCTAGTCGAGTAAAAACACGTGCGAGAGGATGCATCCTGCAGGCTAGTCGAGTAAAAACACGTGCGAGAGGATGCATCCCGCAGGCTAGTCGAGTAAAAACACGTGCGAGGTTTTGTGGGATGCGCATGCGCAGGTTTTGTGGGATGCGCATGCGCAGGTTTTTTGGGATGCGCATGGCTAGTCGAGCAAAAACACGTGCGAGAGGATGCATCCCGCAGGGTAGTCGTGTAAAAACACGTGCGAGAGGATGCATCCCGCAGGCTAGTCGAGTAAAAACACGTGCGAGAGGATGCATCCCGCAGGCTAGTCGAGTAAAAACACGTGCGAGGTTTTGTGGGATGCGCATGCGCAGGTTTTTTGGGATGCGCATGGCTAGTCGAGCAAAAACACGTGCGAGAGGATGCATCCCGCAGGCTAGTCGAGCAAAAACACGTGCGAGAGGATGCATCCCGCAGGCTAGTCGAGTAAAAACACGTGCGAGGTTTTGTGGGATGCGCATGCGCAGGTTTTGTGGGAGGCGCATGCGCAGGTTTTTTGGGATGCGCAAGGCTAGTTGAGGAAAAACACGTGCGAGAGGATGCATCCCGCAGGCTAGTCGAGTAAAAACACGTGCGAGGTTTTGTGGGATGCGCATGCGCAGGTTTTGTGGGATGCGCATGCGCAGGTTTTTTGGGATGCTCATGCCTAGTCGAGCAAAAACACGTGCGAGAGGATGCATCCCGCAGGCTAGTCTAGCAAAAACACGTGCGAAAGGATGCATCCCGCAGGCTAGTCGAGTAAAAACACGTGCGAGAGGATGCATCCCGCAGGCTAGTCGAGTGAAAACACGTGCGAGAGGATGCATCCCGCAGGCTAGTCGCGTAAAAACACGTGCGAGGTTTTGTGGGATGCGCATGCGCAGGTTTTGTGGGATGCGCATGCGCAGGTTTTTTGGGATGCGCATGGCTAGTCGAGCAAAAACACGTGCGAGAGGATGCATCCCGCAGGGTAGTCGAGTAAAAACACGTGCGAGAGGATGCATCCCGCAGGCTAGTCGAGTAAAAACACGTGCGAGAGGATGCATCCCGCAGGCTAGTCGAGTAAAAACACGTGCGAGGTTTTGTGGGATGCGCATGCGCAGGTTTTTTGGGATGCGCATGGCTAGTCGAGCAAAAACACGTGCGAGAGGATGCATCCCGCAGGGTAGTCGAGTAAAAACACGTGCGAGAGGATGCATCCTGCAGGCTAGTCGAGTAAAAACACGTGCGAGAGGATGCATCCCGCAGGCTAGTCGAGCAAAAACACGTGCGAGAGGATGCATCCCGCAGGCTAGTCGAGTAAAAACACGTGCGAGGTTTTGTGGGATGCGCATGCGCAGGTTTTTTGGAATGCGCATGGCTAGTCGAGCAAAAACACGTGCGAGAGGATGCATCCCGCAGGGTAGTCGAGTAAAAACACGTGCGAGAGGATGCATCCCGCAGGGTAGTCGAGTAAAAACACGTGCGAGAGGATGCATCCCGCAGGCTAGTCGAGTAAAAACACGTGCGAGAGGATGCATCCTGCAGGCTAGTCGAGTAAAAACACGTGCGAGAGGATGCATCCCGCAGGCTAGTCGAGTAAAAACACGTGCGAGAGGATGCATCCCGCAGGCTAGTCGAGTAAAAACACGTGCGAGGTTTTGTGGGATGCGCATGCGCAGGTTTTGTGGGATGCGCATGCGCAGGTTTTTTGGGATGCGCATGCCTAGTCGAGCAAAAACACGTGCGAGAGGATGCATCCCGCAGGCTAGTCCAGCAAAAACACGTGCGAGAGGATGCATCCCGCAGGCTAGTCGACTAAAAACACGTGCGAGAGGATGCATCCCGCAGGCTAGTCGAGTAAAAACACGTGCGAGAGGATGCATCCCGCAGGCTAGTCGAGTAAAAACACGTGCGAGGTTTTGTGGGATGCGCATGCGCAGGTTTTGTGGGATGCGCATGCGCAGGTTTTTTGGGATGCGCATGGCTAGTCGAGCAAAAACACGTGCGAGAGGATGCATCCCGCAGGGTAGTCGTGTAAAAACACGTGCGAGAGGATGCATCCCGCAGGCTAGTCGAGTAAAAACACGTGCGAGAGGATGCATCCCGCAGGCTAGTCGAGTAAAAACACGTGCGAGGTTTTGTGGGATGCGCATGCGCAGGTTTTTTGGGATGCGCATGGCTAGTCGAGCAAAAACACGTGCGAGAGGATGCATCCCGCAGGCTAGTCGAGCAAAAACACGTGCGAGAGGATGCATCCCGCAGGCTAGTCGAGCAAAAACACGTGCGAAAGGATGCATCCCGCAGGCTAGTCGAGTAAAAACACGTGCGAGAGGATGCATCCCGCAGGCTAGTCGAGTAAAAACACGTGCGAGGTTTTGTGGGATGCGCATGCGCAGGTTTTGTGGGATGCGCATGCGCAGGTTTTTTGGGATGCGCATGCCTAGTCGAGCAAAAACACGTGCGAGAGGATGCATCCCGCAGGCTAGTCTAGCAAAAACACGTGCGAAAGGATGCATCCCGCAGGCTAGTCGAGTAAAAACACGTGCGAGAGGATGCATCCCGCAGGCTAGTCGAGTAAAAACACGTGCGAGAGGATGCATCCCGCAGGCTAGTCGAGTAAAAACACGTGCGAGGTTTTGTGGGATGCGCATGCGCAGGTTTTGTGGGATGCGCATGCGCAGGTTTTTTGGGATGCGCATGGCTAGTCGAGCAAAAACACGTGCGAGAGGATGCATCCCGCAGGGTAGTCGAGTAAAAACACGTGCGAGAGGATGCATCCCGCAGGCTAGTCGAGTAAAAACACGTGCGAGAGGATGCATCCCGCAGGCTAGTCGAGTAAAAACACGTGCGAGGTTTTGTGGGATGCGCATGCGCAGGTTTTTTGGAATGCGCATGGCTAGTCGAGCAAAAACACGTGCGAGAGGATGCATCCCGCAGGGTAGTCGAGTAAAAACACGTGCGAGAGGATGCATCCCGCAGGCTAGTCGTGTAAAAACACGTGCGAGAGGATGCATCCCGCAGGCTAGTCGAGTAAAAACACGTATGAGAGGATGCATCCCGCAGGCTAGTCGAGTAAAAACACGTGCGAGGTTTTGTGGGATGCGCATGCGCAGGTTTTGTGGGATGCGCATGCGCAGGTTTTTTGGGATGCGCATGCCTAGTCGAGCAAAAACACGTGCGAGAGGATGCATCCCGCAGGCTAGTCCAGCAAAAACACGTGCGAGAGGATGCATCCCGCAGGCTAGTCGAGTAAAAACACGTGCGAGAGGATGCATCCCGCAGGCTAGTCGAGTAAAAACACGTGCGAGAGGATGCATCCTGCAGGCTAGTCGAGTAAAAACACGTGCGAGAGGATGCATCCCGCAGGCTAGTCGAGTAAAAACACGTGCGAGGTTTTGTGGGATGCGCATGCGCAGGTTTTGTGGGATGCGCATGCGCAGGTTTTTTGGGATGCGCATGGCTAGTCGAGCAAAAACACGTGCGAGAGGATGCATCCCGCAGGGTAGTCGTGTAAAAACACACGTGCGAGAGGATGCATCCCGCAGGCTAGTCGAGTAAAAACACGTGCGAGAGGATGCATCCCGCAGGCTAGTCGAGTAAAAAACACGTGCGAGGTTTTGTGGGATGCGCATGCGCAGGTTTTTTGGGATGCGCATGGCTAGTCGAGCAAAAACACGTGCGAGAGGATGCATCCCGCAGGCTAGTCGAGCAAAAACACGTGCGAGAGGATGCATCCGCAGGCTAGTCGAGTAAAAACACGTGCGAGGTTTTGTGGGATGCGCATGCGCAGGTTTTGTGGGAGGCGCATGCGCAGGTTTTTTGGGATGCGCAAGGCTAGTTGAGGAAAAACACGTGCGAGAGGATGCATCCCGCAGGCTAGTCGAGTAAAAAACACGTGCGAGGTTTTGTGGGATGCGCATGCGCAGGTTTTGTGGGATGCGCATGCGCAGGTTTTTTGGGATGCTCATGCCTAGTCGAGCAAAAACACGTGCGAGAGGATGCATCCCGCAGGCTAGTCTAGCAAAAACACGTGCGAAAGGATGCATCCCGCAGGCTAGTCGAGTAAAAACACGTGCGAGAGGATGCATCCCGCAGGCTAGTCGAGTGAAAACACGTGCGAGAGGATGCATCCCGCAGGCTAGTCGCGTAAAAACACGTGCGAGGTTTTGTGGGATGCGCATGCGCAGGTTTTGTGGGATGCGCATGCGCAGGTTTTTTGGGATGCGCATGGCTAGTCGAGCAAAAACACGTGCGAGAGGATGCATCCCGCAGGGTAGTCGAGTAAAAACACGTGCGAGAGGATGCATCCCGCAGGCTAGTCGAGTAAAAACACGTGCGAGAGGATGCATCCCGCAGGCTAGTCGAGTAAAAACACGTGCGAGGTTTTGTGGGATGCGCATGCGCAGGTTTTTTGGGATGCGCATGGCTAGTCGAGCAAAAACACGTGCGAGAGGATGCATCCCGCAGGGTAGTCGAGTAAAAACACGTGCGAGAGGATGCATCCTGCAGGCTAGTCGAGTAAAAACACGTGCGAGAGGATGCATCCCGCAGGCTAGTCGAGCAAAAACACGTGCGAGAGGATGCATCCCGCAGGCTAGTCGAGCACAAACACGTGCGAGAGGATGCATCCCGCAGGCTAGTCGAGTAAAAACACGTGCGAGAGGATGCATCCCGCAGTCTAGTCGAGCACAAACACGTGCGAGAGGATGCATCCCGCAGGCTAGTCGAGCAAAAACACGTGCGAGAGGATGCATCCCGCAGGCTAGTAGAGCAAAAACACGTGCGAGAGGATGCATCGCGCAGGCTAGTCGAGTAAAAACACGTGCGAGGTTTTGTGGATGCGCATGCGCAGGTTTTGTGGGATGCGCATGCGCAGGTTTTGTGGGATGCGCATGCGCAGGTTTTTTTGGGATGCGCATGGCTAGTCGAGCAAAAACACGTGCGAGAGGATGCATCCCGCAGGCTAGTCGAGTAAAAACACGTGCGAGAGGATGCATCCCGCAGGCTAGTGGAGTAAAAACACGTGCGAGAGGATGCATCCCGCAGGCTAGTCGAGTAAAAACACGTGCGAGGGTTTGTGGGATGCGCATGCGCAGGTTTTGTGGGATGCGCATGCGCAGGTTTTTTGGGATGCGCATGCGCAGGTTTTTTAGGATGCGCATGCCTAGTCGAGCAAAAACACGTGCGAGAGGATGCATCCCGCAGGCTAGTCCAGCAAAAACACGTGCGAGAGGATGCATCCCGCAGGCTAGTCGAGTAAAAACACGTGCGAGAGGATGCATCCCGCAGGCTAGTCGAGTAAAAACACGTGCGAGAGGATGCATCCCGCAGGCTAGTCGAGTAAAAACACGTGCGAGGTTTTGTGTGATGCGCATGCGCAGGTTTTTTGGGATGCGCATGCGCAGGTTTTTTGGGATGCGCATGCGCAGGTTTTTTGGGATGCGCATGGCTAGTCGAGCAAAAACACGTGCGAGAGGATGCATCCCGCAGGCTAGTCGAGTAAAAACACGTGCGAGAGGATGCATCCTGCAGGCTAGTCGAGTAAAAACACGTGCGAGAGGATGCATCCCGCAGGCTAGTCGAGTAAAAACACGTGCGAGAGGATGCATCCCGCAGGCTAGTCGAGTAAAAACACGTGCGAGGTTTTGTGGGATGCGCATGCGCAGGTTTTGTGGGATGCGCATGCGCAGGTTTTTTGGGATGCGCATGGCTAGTCGAGCAAAAACACGTGCGAGAGGATGCATCCCGCAGGGTAGTCGAGTAAAAACACGTGCGAGAGGATGCATCCCGCAGGCTAGTCGAGTAAAAACACGTGCGAGAGGATGCATCCCGCAGGCTAGTCGAGTAAAAACACGTGCGAGGTTTGTGGGATGCGCATGCGCAGGTTTTGTGGATGCGCATGCGCAGGTTTTTTGGGATGCGCATGGCTAGTCGAGCAAAAACACGTGCGAGGTTTTGTGGGATGCGCATGCGCAGGTTTTGTGGGATGCGCATGCGCAGGTTTTTTTGGGATGCGCATGGCTAGTCGAGCAAAAACACGTGCGAGAGGATGCATCCCGCAGGGTAGTCGAGTAAAAACACGTGCGAGAGGATGCATCCCGCAGGCTAGTCGAGCAAAAACACGTGCGAGAGGATGCATCCCGCAGGCTAGTCAAGTAAAAACACGTGCGAGGTTTTGTGGGATGCGCATGCGCAGGTTTTTTGGGATGCGCATTGCGCAGTTTTTTTTGGGATGCGCATGGCTAGTCGAGCAAAAAACACGTGCGAGAGGATGCATCCCGCAGGCTAGTCGAGTAAAAACACGTGCGAGATGATGCATCCTGCAGGCTAGTCGAGTAAAAACACGTGCGAGAGGATGCATCCCGCAGGCTAGTCGAGCAAAAACACGTGCGAGAGGATGCATCCCGCAGGCTAGTCGAGCAAAAACACGTGCGAGAGGATGCATCCCGCAGGCTAGTCGAGTAAAAACACGTGCGAGAGGATGCATCCCGCAGGCTAGTCGAGCACAAACACGTGCGAGAGGATGCATCCCGCAGGCTAGTCGAGCAAAAACACGTGCGAGAGGATGCATCCCGCAGGCTAGTCGAGCAAAAACACGTGCGAGAGGATGCATCCCGCAGGCTAGTCGAGTAAAAACACGTGCAAGGTTTTGTGGGATGCGCATGCGCAGGTTTTGTGGGATGCGCATGCGCAGGTTTTTTGGGATGCGCATGGCTAGTCGAGCAAAAACACGTGCGAGAGGATGCATCCCGCAGGCTAGTCGAGTAAAAACACGTGCGAGAGGATGCATCCCGCAGGCTAGTCGAGTAAAAACACGTGCGAGGTTTTGTGGGATGCGCATGCGCAGGTTTTGTGGGCTGCGCATGCGCAGGTTTTGCGGGATGCGCATGCGCAGGTTTTTTGGGATGCGCATGGCTAGTCGAGCAAAAACACGTGCGAGAGGATGCATCCCGCAGGCTAGTCGAGCAAAAACACGTGCGAGAGGATGCATCCCGCAGGCTAGTCGAGCAAAAACACGTGCGAGAGGATGCATCCCGCAGGCTAGTCGAGTAAAAACACGTGCGGGGTTTTGTGGGATGCGCATGCGCAGGTTTTGTGGGATGCGCATGCGCAGGTTTTTTGGGATGCGCATGGCTAGTCGAGCAAAAACACGTGCGAGAGGATGCATCCCGCAGGCTAGTCGAGCAAAAACACGTGCGAGAGGATGCATCCCGCAGGCTAGTCGAGTAAAAACACGTGCGAGGTTTTGTGGGATGCGCATGCGCAGGTTTTTTGGGATGCGCATGGCTAGTCGAGGAAAAACACGTGCGAGAGGATGCATCCCGCAGGCTAGTCGAGTAAAAACACGTGCGAGGTTTTGTGGGATGCGCATGCGCAGGTTTTGTGGGATGCGCATGCGCAGGTTTTTTGGGATGCGCATGCCTAGTCGAGCAAAAACACGTGCGAGAGGATGCATCCCGCAGGCTAGTCTAGCAAAAACACGTGCGAAAGGATGCATCCCGCAGGCTAGTCGAGTAAAAACACGTGCGAGAGGATGCATCCCGCAGGCTAGTCGAGTAAAAACACGTGCGAGAGGATGCATCCCGCAGGCTAGTCGAGTAAAAACACGTGCGAGGTTTTGTGGGATGCGCATGCGCAGGTTTTGTGGGATGCGCATGCGCAGGTTTTTTGGGATGCGCATGGCTAGTCGAGCAAAAACACGTGCGAGAGGATGCATCCCGCAGGGTAGTCGAGCAAAAACACGTGCGAGAGGATGCATCCCGCAGGCTAGTCGAGCAAAAACACGTGCGAGAGGATGCATCCCGCAGGCTAGTCGAGTAAAAACACGTGCGGGTTTTGTGGGATGCGCATGCGCAGGTTTTGTGGGATGCGCATGCGCAGGTTTTTTGGGATGCGCATGGCTAGTCGAGCAAAAACACGTGCGAGAGGATGCATCCCGCAGGCTAGTCGAGCAAAAACACGTGCGAGAGGATGCATCCCGCAGGCTAGTCGAGTAAAAACACGTGCGAGGTTTTGTGGGATGCGCATGCGCAGGTTTTTTGGATGCGCATGGCTAGTCGAGGAAAAACACGTGCGAGAGGATGCATCCCGCAGGCTAGTCGAGTAAAAACACGTGCGAGGTTTTGTGGGATGCGCAATGCGCAGGTTTTGTGGGATGTGCATGCGCAGGTTTTTTGGGATGCGCATGCCTAGTCGAGCAAAAACACGTGCGAGAGGATGCATCCCGCAGGCTAGTCTAGCAAAAACACGTGCGAAAGGATGCATCCCGCAGGCTAGTCGAGTAAAAACACGTGCGAGAGGATGCATCCCGCAGGCTAGTCGAGTAAAAACACGTGCGAGAGGATGCATCCCGCAGGCTAGTCGAGTAAAAACACGTGCGAGGTTTTGTGGGATGCGCATGCGCAGGTTTTTTGGGATGCGCATGCGCAGGTTTTTTGGGATGCGCATGCGCAGGTTTTTTGGGATGCGCATGGCTAGTCGAGCAAAAACACGTGCGAGAGGATGCATCCCGCAGGCTAGTCGAGGTAAAAACACGTGCGAGAGGATGCATCCCGCAGGCTAGTCGAGTAAAAACACGTGCGAGGTTTTGTGGGATGCGCATGCGCAGGTTTTGTGGGATGCGCATGCGCAGGTTTTTTGGGATGCGCATGGCTAGTCGAGCAAAAACACGTGCGAGAGGATGCATCCCGCAGGGTAGTCGAGTAAAAACACGTGCGAGAGGATGCATCCCGCAGGCTAGTCGAGTAAAAACACGTGCGAGAGGATGCATCCCGCAGGCTAGTCGAGTAAAAACACGTGCGAGAGGATGCATCCCGCAGGCTAGTCGAGTAAAAACACGTGCGAGAGGATGCATCCCGCAGGCTAGTCGAGTAAAAACACGTGCGAGGTTTTGTGGGATGCGCATGCGCAGGTTTTTTGGGATGCGCATGCGCAGGTTTTTTGGGATGCGCATGCGCAGGTTTTTTGGGATGCGCATGGCTAGTCGAGCAAAAACACGTGCGAGAGGATGCATCCCGCAGGCTAGTCGAGTAAAAACACGTGCGAGAGGATGCATCCCGCAGGCTAGTCGAGTAAAAACACGTGCGAGGTTTTGTGGGATGCGCATGCGCAGGTTTTGTGGGATGCGCATGCGCAGGTTTTTTGGGATGCGCATGCCTAGTCGAGCAAAAACACGTGCGAGAGGATGCATCCCGCAGGCTAGTCTAGCAAAAACACGTGCGAAAGGATGCATCCCGCAGGCTAGTCGAGTAAAAACACGTGCGAGAGGATGCATCCCGCAGGCTAGTCGAGTAAAAACACGTGCGAGAGGATGCATCCCGCAGGCTAGTCGAGTAAAAACACGTGCGAGGTTTTGTGGGATGCGCATGCGCAGGGTTTTTTGGGATGCGCATGCGCAGGTTTTTTGGGATGCGCATGGCTAGTCGAGCAAAAACACGTGCGAGAGGATGCATCCCGCAGGCTAGTCGAGTAAAAACACGTGCGAGAGGATGCATCCCGCAGGCTAGTCGAGTAAAACACGTGCGAGGTTTTGTGGGATGCGCATGCGCAGGTTTTGTGGGATGCGCATGCGCAGGTTTTTTGGGATGCGCATGGCTAGTCGAGCAAAAACACGTGCGAGAGGATGCATCCCGCAGGGTAGTCGAGTAAAAACACGTGCGAGAGGATGCATCCCGCAGGCTAGTCGAGTAAAAACACGTGCGAGAGGATGCATCCCGCAGGCTAGTCGAGTAAAACACGTGCGAGGTTTTGTGGGATGCGCATGCGCAGGTTTTTTGGAATGCGCATGGCTAGTCTAGCAAAAACACGTGCGAGAGGATGCATCCCGCAGGGTAGTCGAGTAAAAACACGTGCGAGAGGATGCATCCCGCAGGCTAGTCGTGTAAAAACACGTGCGAGAGGATGCATCCGCAGGCTAGTCGAGTAAAAACACGTATGAGAGGATGCATCCCGCAGGCTAGTCGAGTAAAAACACGTGCGAGGTTTTGTGGGATGCGCATGCGCAGGTTTTGTGGGATGCGCATGCGCAGGTTTTTTGGGATGCGCATGCCTAGTCGAGCAAAAACACGTGCGAGAGGATGCATCCCGCAGGCTAGTCCAGCAAAAACACGTGCGAGAGGATGCATCCCGCAGGCTAGTCGAGTAAAAACACGTGCGAGAGGATGCATCCCGCAGGCTAGTCGAGTAAAAACACGTGCGAGAGGATGCATCCTGCAGGCTAGTCGAGTAAAAACACGTGCGAGAGGATGCATCCCGCAGGCTAGTCGAGTAAAAACACGTGCGAGGTTTTGTGGGATGCGCATGCGCAGGTTTTGTGGGATGCGCATGCGCAGGTTTTTTTGGGATGCGCATGGCTAGTCGAGCAAAAACACGTGCGAGAGGATGCATCCCGCAGGGTAGTCGTGTAAAAACACGTGCGAGAGGATGCATCCCGCAGGCTAGTCGAGTAAAAACACGTGCGAGAGGATGCATCCCGCAGGCTAGTCGAGTAAAAACACGTGCGAGGTTTTGTGGGATGCGCATGCGCAGGTTTTTTTGGGATGCGCATGGCTAGTCGAGCAAAAACACGTGCGAGAGATGCATCCCGCAGGCTAGTCGAGCAAAAACACGTGCGAGAGGATGCATCCCGCAGGCTAGTCGAGTAAAAACACGTGCGAGGTTTTGTGGGATGCGCATGCGCAGGTTTTGTGGGAGGCGCATGCGCAGGTTTTTTGGGATGCGCAAGGCTAGTTGAGAAAAAACACGTGCGAGAGGATGCATCCCGCAGGCTAGTCGAGTAAAAACACGTGCGAGGTTTTGTGGGATGCGCATGCGCAGGTTTTGTGGGATGCGCATGCGCAGGTTTTTTGGGATGCTCATGCCTAGTCGAGCAAAAACACGTGCGAGAGGATGCATCCCGCAGGCTAGTCTAGCAAAAACACGTGCGAAAGGATGCATCCCGCAGGCTAGTCGAGTAAAAACACGTGCGAGAGGATGCATCCCGCAGGCTAGTCGAGTGAAAACACGTGCGAGAGGATGCATCCCGCAGGCTAGTCGCGTAAAAACACGTGCGAGGTTTTGTGGGATGCGCATGCGCAGGTTTTGTGGGATGCGCATGCGCAGGTTTTTTGGGATGCGCATGGCTAGTCGAGCAAAAACACGTGCGAGAGGATGCATCCCGCAGGGTAGTCGAGTAAAAACACGTGCGAGAGGATGCATCCCGCAGGCTAGTCGAGTAAAAAACACGTGCGAGAGGATGCATCCCGCAGGCTAGTCGAGTAAAAACACGTGCGAGGTTTTGTGGATGCGCATGCGCAGGTTTTTGGGATGCGCATGGCTAGTCGAGCAAAAACACGTGCGAGAGGATGCATCCCGCAGGGTAGTCGAGTAAAAACACGTGCGAGAGGATGCATCCTGCAGGCTAGTCGAGTAAAAACACGTGCGAGAGGATGCATCCCGCAGGCTAGTCGAGCAAAAACACGTGCGAGAGGATGCATCCCGCAGGCTAGTCGAGCACAAACACGTGCGAGAGGATGCATCCCGCAGGCTAGTCGAGTAAAAACACGTGCGAGAGGATGCATCCCGCAGTCTAGTCGAGCACAAACACGTGCGAGAGGATGCATCCCGCAGGCTAGTCGAGCAAAAACACGTGCGAGAGGATGCATCCCGCAGGCTAGTAGAGCAAAAACACGTGCGAGAGGATGCATCGCGCAGGCTAGTCGAGTAAAAACACGTGCGAGGTTTTGTGGGATGCGCATGCGCAGGTTTTGTGGGATGCGCATGCGCAGGTTTTGTGGGATGCGCATGCGCAGGTTTTTTGGGATGCGCATGGCTAGTCGAGCAAAAACACGTGCGAGAGGATGCATCCCGCAGGCTAGTCGAGTAAAAACACGTGCGAGAGGATGCATCCTGCAGGCTAGTCGAGTAAAAACACGTGCGAGAGGATGCATCCCGCAGGCTAGTCGAGTAAAAACACGTGCGAGGTTTTGTGGGATGCGCATGCGCAGGTTTTTTGGGATGCGCATGCGCAGGTTTTTTGGGATGCGCATGCGCAGGTTTTTTGGGATGCGCATGGCTAGTCGAGCAAAAACACGTGCGAGAGGATGCATCCCGCAGGCTAGTCGAGTAAAAACACGTGCGAGAGGATGCATCCTGCAGGCTAGTCGAGTAAAAACACGTGCGAGAGGATGCATCCCGCAGGCTAGTCGAGTAAAAACACGTGCGAGAGGATGCATCCCGCAGGCTAGTCGAGTAAAAACACGTGCGAGGTTTTGTGGGATGCGCATGCGCAGGTTTTGTGGGATGCGCATGCGCAGGTTTTTTGGGATGCGCATGGCTAGTCGAGCAAAAACACGTGCGAGAGGATGCATCCCGCAGGGTAGTCGAGTAAAAACACGTGCGAGAGGATGCATCCCGCAGGCTAGTCGAGTAAAAACACGTGCGAGGTTTTGTGGGATGCGCATGCGCAGGTTTTGTGGGATGCGCATGCGCAGGTTTTTTGGGATGCGCATGGCTAGTCGAGCAAAAACACGTGCGAGGTTTTGTGGATGCGCATGCGCAGGTTTTGTGGGATGCGCATGCGCAGGTTTTTTGGGATGCGCATGGCTAGTCGAGCAAAAACACGTGCGAGAGGATGCATCCCGCAGGGTAGTCGAGTAAAAACACGTGCGAGAGGATGCATCCCGCAGGCTAGTCGAGCAAAAACACGTGCGAGAGGATGCATCCCGCAGGCTAGTCAAGTAAAAACACGTGCGAGGTTTTGTGGGATGCGCATGCGCAGGTTTTTGGGATGCGCATGCGCAGTTTTTTTGGATGCGCATGGCTAGTCGAGCAAAAACACGTGCGAGAGGA
>NW_027469826.1:0-61044 GCF_051020765.1 Lasioglossum baleicum | reverse complement strand
TAACTTCATGCATAAATTAGATGATCGAAAGTGAACCCGGTCGAGTACGGTACCACCTTCTGTGAGATACGAGCAGCTAAGTCAATAGCTTCATATATCCTATGTATGCGAAAGATAAACCAGATATTCCGGGAGTAAATCCTCTTTACGGTATTGACAATATACATCTCTATTCAGGGATTAAATATTAAAGCAGGCCGACAAGCCGTAGTAGATCATTACATATTCGTGTAGGGTTTTACTTCTTACAGAATATCTTACCCGCCGAAAGTGGTATCAGCTCTATGGAGATTATAACAGCATGTTCAGAGGTAGGAACTTCTAAACATTTTAGTGACGAGCACCTTAATTTCATGCATGAGACTAAAATATCGAGAGTCGAACGCCACTCGTGAAGGTTGCCACCTTCTGAAAGAGACGATCGCGTAAGTCAATATTTTCACGTATCCCTCCGATTGAGATAGTGAAGCCAAGTATTCTGGGAGTAAATCCGCTGTACTGTTTTGGCGATATACGCCCTACCTCCAGAATAAAATATTAAATTGCGGAGTGAAACCGTTGTCGAACATAACTAATTGGCCGAGATTCAAACTTTCTTCCGCATTCCATACCTTCCGATACCTTAACCTGCTGTATCGATTGTCAAAATTCGTGTTCAAGGAAACAACCAGTTAAGCTGTTTTGAAACGGGTACCTTCTTTCATGTATGAATGAGGAGATCGATATGCATGCTGTTCAAGAAAGATACAACTATCCGTTATATTCGCACAACTAAGTCAATAGCGGCACCTAGTCTGTGATTCCGAGTTTCGAACCAGGTATTCTGGGAGTGAATCCGCTGAACAGTAATCGCAAAGGACACCTTAATTGTCGGTATGGATGATGAAGTAGAGAGTCAATCCGTTGGAGATGGTAACCAATTACTATAAAGTCATACTATTTACAGAATACCTTACCATCCTAGAACCGAAACCGCTCTATCGAGTACCATGCTTAGTGCCAGCGGAAACCAGTTAGTAGGCTTTTTTGGCAGACGCACAGCTTTTCTTCATATATGAATAGCAAGATAGATAGTCAAGCCATTGCAGAACGATTTCAGTTTCGCTGAAAGCCCCACGTCTATGTCAATAGCTTCTCCTTTCCTGTGATTACGAGAGTCAGACCACGTATCAAAGGCCTAAATGCGCTGAACAATGTTGGCAATATATACCGTAATTTTCGGCATGAATATTAAGGTTGAAAGTCAAACTGACGAGAACATTACCAATTGGTATAAAGTCATTCTTTCTAACCTATACCTTACATTCCTAGAACGCAAGCCGCCGTAGCGGTTGTCTTAATTTGAGTTCACAAGAACGAACTAGCAGACAATTTCACCGACGGTCATCTTAATTTCGTGTATCAATAGGAATATCTTGTATCAAACCGTTCGAGAATGTTACCAACTTCTTTGAGAGACGAACGGCGGAATGAATAGCTTCAACCATCCTGTGATTCGGAGAGAAAAGTTAGGTACTCTGGGTGTACGTCCGCTGAATAGTTTTGGCATGAGACACGTTAATTCACGGTTTTATTATTACGGTATAGCGTCAAAACCGTTTGAGAGTGTTACCTAGTGGTATAAAGTCAATCTTTTTCCCGAAGACCTAACCTACCGTAAAAATTAACCCGGTGCATCGATAGCATAAGTTCGTGTTCAGAGAAGGAAATTAGTATTCATTTCAGTGACGGGCTCCTTATCTTCACGTATGAATTAGAATATTGAGGCTTAAGCCGCACGAGAACATTGCCACCTTCTGTCAGAGACGAACGTCTAAGACAATAGCTACACCTACGCAGTGATTGTGAGAGTCAATAGAGATATATCGGGAGTAAATCCGCTGTACAGTATTGGCAATAGACACCATACTACACAGTTTGAACATAAAAGCAGAGAGACAAACAGAGAACATAAGCAATTGGTATGAGACCATTCGTATTGCCGAAGTCCTTACCATGCGGGATGCTAACCCGCTGTATCGATAGCATAATTTCCTCTTTAGAGGCACATAATGTTATACATTTCAGTGGCGGCACTTTAATTTTATGTATGAATTATATGATAGAAGGCCAATCATTTCGAGAACGTTACCACCCATTTCGTGATTTGAAACGGATAAACCAATGGCTTTACCGATCCTGTGATTTCAAGGCGTAAGCCAGGCAATCCGGGAGTATATCCGCTGGACATTATTGGCAGCAAACGCCTTAATTCACTGTTCGAATATTAAACAAGAGCCTCAAACTGTTATAGCACTTTACCGATTAGTATACAGGCAAACTGTTTACCGAAAGCATTACCTTCCGTGCAGCTATCCTGCCGTATCGAGAGTATGACTTCGTGATCATGAAGGAAATTATTATACACATTAGTGACGGGGCACCTTCATTTGAAGAACGATTTAGAGGATCGAGAGTCAATCCGTTCGAAGAACGTTACAACCTCCTTTAAGAGTCTCGAACGGCTATGTCAAATTCTTAACTTGTCCCGTTATTCAGAGAAACAAACCAGTACACCGGGATTAAATCCGCTGAACAGTATTGGCAATAGATACTTTTATTCTCGGATTCAATATTGAAGTATGGCGACAATCTCTTGACAGCGTTACGACTGGTATGAAGTCAAACGTTTTACAGAAGGCCTTACCTTCCGCGAATCTCACCGGCGTTATCGAGAGTTTATATTCGTGTGCACAGAAAAAAATTAGTTCTCATATCAGGGACAGGCAACGTAACTTCATGTACGAGTTAGTAGATCGAGGGTTAACCGTTCCAGAACGTTAGCACCTTCTTTGAGAGACAAACGGCTGAATCAATAGCTTCACCTATCCTATGATTTCGAGAGTCAAACCAGGTATTCCTAGAGTTGGTTCGCAGAGCAGTTTTGGCAATAGACACCTCATTGCACGTTTCAGTATTAAAATAGCGCGTCAATCCGTTTGAGTACGTTACCAATTGCTATAAAGTCAAGCGCATTACCGTAGACCTTACCCTCCGAAAAAATAGCCCGCGACATCGAGGGTATAACTTCTTAATAAGAGAAACAAGTAAGCATACATTATAGTGACTGGCACCCCTAATTTATAGTATGAATGAGAATATCGAGAGGCAAACATTTCCAGGTCCATACCACCTTGAGAATGTCACAACTAGGACAATAGTTTCACCTGTACTTGTGATTCAGGTAATCAAACCAGGTATTCCGGGAGTAAATCCGCTGGACAGTATTGGTAATAGACACCGTAATTCACCGTGCGAATGTTACAGTAAAGAGTCAAACCGTCGGAGAAAATTACTTGTATATTAGCATACATTATAGCCGAAGCTCACATTACTTTCGCGTATCAGCAGAATTACTGAGAGTCAAGCCGTCCGAGAACGATCCAATTTTCATTGAGAGTCGAACGGCGAAGTCAATAGCTTCACCTCTCCAGCTATTCCGATAGCCAAACCAGGTACTCCGCGAGTCAATCAGTGTACAGTTGAGGAGGTGGAATTCTTAATTCACTGTTTGAATATTAAACTACAGAGCCTAACTTTTGTTGAACGTTACCAAATGGTATAATGTCAGAAGGTTTACCGAGGAACTCACCCTACGAGCACCTATTCCGCCGGTATCGAGAGTATTACTTCGTAATCAGAAAATAGAAATTACAATACATTTCAGAGACGGGCACCTTAATTTCATGTATGTATTAGAAGGTCGAGGATCGAACCGTTCGAGAACGTTGCCACCCTCTATGTGGGTCTAAAGGCTCAGTCAATAGCTCAACCTATCCTGGGTTTCCGAGAGTACAACAAGACATTCCAGGCGTACACCCGATGAAAAGTATTGGCAATAGGCACATTAATTCGCGGTTTGAATATTAGGGTATAGCCTCAATCGTTTGAGAGCGTTACCAATTGGATATAACACCATACTCCTTGCCGATTACCTTACCTTCCGAGAACACAATCCGCTGTATCGTGGATAATACTTCGTGTTCAGGGAAACAAATTAGTATATATTTTAACACACGCGAACCTCAATTTCAAGATGAGTAAGAAGACCGCATGTCAAACCTCTTGCGAACGTTTCCTCCATCTTTGATGTTCGAACCGCTAGGTCAATAGTTTCACTTATCCTGTTATTCCGATATCCAAACTAGTTATTACGGGACACAATAAGCTACACACTATTGGGAATGAACACCTTAATTCGCGGTTTACATATTGAAGTACAGAGTCTATACAGAGTTATAGAACGTTACCTATTGGTATAATGTCAAAAGTTTCACTTAAAAACCTACCCTCCGAGAACCTGCTGTATCCAGAGTATATCTGCGTGATCAAAGATAAAAATTAGTAGACTCTTTAGCAGACGGAAACTTTAATTGCATGTATCAATAGGAAGATGGATGGTCAAGTCGTCCGAGAATGTTACCACCACCTTTGACTGGTCGCATGGCCATGGCAACAGCTTCAACTTTGCTGTGATTTCGAATGATAAACCATGTATTCCGGGAGTATATCCGCTGAACAGTATTGGCAATAGACAGCTATATTCAAGGTAAGAATGTAAAGGTAGATAGTCAATCCGTTGGAGGACAGTACCATTTCGTATTAAGTCATTCTTTGTACCGAATACCATACCTTCCGAGGACGTAACGCGCGGTATCGAGATAATAATTACGTGTTCAAGGAAACAAATTAGTACGCATTTTAGTGACGTACACCTTAATTTCATGCAGGAATTAGAAGGGCGACGGACAAATCCGATCCACAACGTTTCCACCTTCTTTTATAGCCGAACTTCTAGATCAATAGCTACTCCGAGCATGTTGTTCCAAAGGTCAAACAAGGTATTCTGGGAGTCCAACCGCGTAAATATCTGGCATCGGACATCTTAATTCACGGTATGAATATTAAGGTATAACGGCAAACCTTTGTAAACTTCACCTATAGGTGTAGAGGAAAACTATATGCAGAAAGCCTTACATACCGCGAAACATACGCGCTGTATCGAGAGTATGACTTTATGCTCGGAGAAACATATCAGTTTACATTTGGCGACGGGAACCTTAACTCCTTGCGTAGATTAGATAGAGGGTCAAACCGCTCGAGATAGTTACCTCCTTCTTTGTAAAATCGCATATATAACACAATTGCTTCACCTACCCTGTGCTTACGAGAGCCTCACTAGATATACCAGAAGTGTATCCGCTGAACAGTAATGGCAATGGACACCTGAATTCACGGATTCAAAATTAATGTAGTGCGTGAAACTGTATGAGAGCGTTACCAATTGCGATAAAGTCAAACGCTCTACGTAGGCCGCACCAATAGCGAACCTCATCCTGCTTTATCGAGAATATAATTTCGTATTCAGAGAAAAAAGTTAGTATTCGTTTGAGTGGCGGACACTTTAACTTTATGTGCGAATTAGAAGAACGAGCTTTTAACCGTTCAGGAACTTTGCCACCTTCTGTGAGAGACGAACGGCTAAGTGAATAGCTTCGCGTACAGTTCTGATTCCGAGGGTCAGGACAGGAATTCCACGAGTTAATACGCTGATCAATATTGGCAATAGACTCCTTAATTCGCGGTATGAATATTAATGTGGAGCTTTACACAGTTTGCGAACGATTCCAGGTGCTATAAAGACAAACGATTTACCGAAACCATCGCCGTCCGGAAGCTAAACCCGCAGGATCGAGGGTATAACTTCGGGTCCAGGGTATCAAACTAGCAGAACATTTTAGTGAGGGGGGACATTAATTTCCTAATGAATAAGAAGATTGAGGGTCAGATCCTTCGAGAAGGTTACCACTATCTGTGTGAGACGAATGGCAAAGTCAATAGCTTCACCCTATCCTGCAATTCCGATATTAAAACCAGGCATTACAAGAGTCAAAAAACTGTACAACATTAGCAATGGACATCTTAATCCACGGTATGAATGTTAAGGTAGAGCGCCAAACATGTGTAGAACTTTACCAATGGTATAAAGTCAAACTTCATGCGAAAAGCCATACCTACCGTCATAAAACCCGGCGCATCGAGAGTATAACTTATCGCTCAGAAACCACATTACTTTACATTTTCGAGACATGCGCGTTAACTTCAGGTACGAATAAGGAGATCAAGGAAAGGCCATTCAACATCGATACCACCATTTATGCGAGTCGCGTAGATAAGCCAATATCTTCACGTATCCTGTGATTCGGAAAGCCGCACAAGTTACTCCAGGAGTAAATTCGGTGAACAGTATTGGCAATATTCGCCTTAGGTCACGGTATGAATATTAAACAAGAGACAATCCGTTCGAGTTACGCTTCCTGTTGGTATACGGTAATCCGTATTACCGAAAACCTTACTTTCCTCGAACGTAGCTCGCTGTATCGCGGGTAAGCATTGTGTTCAGAGATTCAATTTAGCGCATATTTTATAGCGGGGTACCTGAATTTCATGTATGAATATGAGATAATCCCGTGTCAAACCGATGGAGATGGTTACCACCTTTCCTGAATGTCGCACAGAACAAAGTCAATAGGTTCACCTATCCTGTGATACCGAGGGTCACACAACGGTATTTCTGAAGAAAAGAAGCAGAACAGTTGTGCAATGGACACTATAATTCTCGGCATGAATATTGAAGTAGTGAGTCAAGCCGACTGGAGAACGATACCAATTCGTATAAAGTCAGTCTCTCTATCCACCGAATAACGTAATGTACGAGAATATATCACGCTTTTAAGATTGCCGTGCATAAAGTGTTCACGGAAACAGATTGGGACACATTTTAGCTGGCGGACATGTAATTTTCATGTACGAATAGCAAAAACGTCAGCCAAACCGTTCGAGAACGTTACCCCCTTTTTTTGGGAGTCGATCGTCTATGTTAGCAGCTCCACCTGCCCCTATGATTACGAGAGTCTAACCAGGTAATCCGAGAGTAAATGCGCTGAAGAGAATTTGCAAAATATACCTAAATTCGCGGAATGAATATTAAATATAGCGTCACACCGTGTGGGAGCGTAACTAATTGCAATGAAGTCAAACGTATTACCGCATGCCCTTACCTTCCGAGAAGGTAACCCGCCGTGTCAAGGGTAGAGCTACGTATTTAGGCAAACATATTGTTTTACAATTAGTGACGCCACCTTAATTTCATATATGTATTACGAAGATCGAGGGTCAATCACTTCGAGGACGATGCACCTTACGTGACAGACGAACAGCTAAGTCAATAGATTTACCTGTCCAGCAATTGCATGAGTCAAAGCAGGCATTCCGTGGGTAAAGCCATTGAACGGTATTGATAAGAGACACCTTAATTATCGGTTTGAATATTAAAATTGAGCGTCAAACCGTTTCTGAACGTTATTAATTGTTATAACGTCAAATGCTTCACCCATGCCGTACGCTCGGCCGAAACTCACCCGCTTCATCCAGAGAATAGCTTCATGCTCGGAGGAACATATTCGTAAACATTTTAGTGACGGGGGACTTAATTTCATTATGAATAGGAGATCGAAGGTCAAACCGGTCAAGAACGTTTACCACCATCTTTGAGATTCGAGCGGCTAGTTCAGTAGCATCACCTACCCAGGGATTCGGAGAGTCAAGCCAGGTATTCCGGAGTAAATCCCCTGAAAAGTATTGGCAGCTGACATCTTTGTTTACGGTCGAATATTAAATAATCGTGAAACTGTTTCAGAACGTTACCAATAGCTATAAAGTCGAACGCTTCACCGAAGGCAATACCCCCCTGGAAAATAACCCGCTGTATTCAACAAGAGAATAACTTCGTCTTCAGAAGAAGTAATTGTTTGCATTTCCGTCCACGACACGGTAACATCATGTACGCATTAGAAAATCGTGAGTCATACCGATCGAGATCGTTACCAACTTCTTGAGAGTCGAACGGCTAGATCAGTAGCTTCACATACTCTGTGATTCCGAGGGATAAACCTGGTATACCTGGATTAAATCCGCAGTAAAGTATTTGCAATGAATACCATAATTTGCGGTATAAATAGTAATATAGTGATTCGAACCATCGCTGAACGGTACCTACTGGTAAAAGATCAAGCCTTAAACAGGATACCTTACTCTCTGAGAACATAACCTGCTGAAGCAAGTGTCTTGCTTAGTTGTCAAGAAAAATCGTCGACCATTTAGCGGACGGACACTTTAATTGCATGTATCAATACGAAGATGCAGTGTCAAATCGTCCGAGAATGTTTCCACCTACTTTGAGTGTCGCATGTCTAAGGCAATAGCTTCCCATTTCCCATGATTTCGAGAGATAAACCATGTATTCCGGGAGAAAATCCGCTGAACAGTATTGCAATAGACAACCTTAATCCGCGGTGTGAATATTAAAATAGAGCGGCAAGCCGTCGGAGAACTTTACCGATACGTATGACGACAATCGTTTAACCGAAACCTCACTTTCCGCGAACAAAACCGATGTATCGATGGAGTAACTATGTGTTTGTAGAAGAATATTCGTATCCATCTTAGTGACGGGCACTATCAATCCCATGGATAAATAAGGAGATCGCGAGTCAATGCGTTCTAGAGTGATATCGCCATTTTTGAGAGTCGCTCAGCTAAATCATTACCATCACCGATGCTGTTATTCCGAAAGTCAAACAAGGTATTCCAGGAGTAAATCCGCTGCACATTATTGTCAATTAGACTCATTAATTAACGGTTTGGAATATTACAGTAGGACATATAACCGTTGTAGAAAGTTACTTATTGGTAAAGAGTCACAAGTTTACCGATAGTAGAACACATCGGAGAAGAAAATCCGCCATATCGATAGTATGAAATCGTGAAAGGGAAATAGATTTTTAATTATTACAGTGACGGGCACCATACGATCATGTATGAATTAGGAGATCGTTGGTGAACTCGATCGAGAACGTTACACACCAGCTTTGAGTGCGAACGGATAAGTCAATAGCCCCACCCTATCCTGTAATTCTGAGAGTCCCAACCAGGTAGTCCGGGAGAAAATCCGCTAAAGTGTGAATTGGCAATTGACACATAATTTACGGCATGAATATGAAAATATTGAGTTCAATCGTCGTAGAACATTACCAATTGGGATAAAGTCATCCTATTTAACCAATACCTTACCTTACCGAGATCCCAAACCGCAGCAGCGACTGTGATCCTTAATTTTCACGTTTTCAAATTATTAGACATTTTAGCAGGTGGACACATTATTTTCATGCATGTACAGGAATATCGAGGGCAAACCGTGCAAGAACGTTACCACCTTCTTTTGAGAGTCGCATATCTTAGCCAGTAGCTTCACCTATACTTTGATTCCGACAGTCAAACGAGACATTCCCGGCAATAAAGGGCATTAGAGATCATAAGACACCCTAATTTACGAATTAAATATTAAAGTACAGTTTTCTAACTGTTGTAGAACGTTACCTATTAGTATGCAGTTAACCTTTTTACCGGATACCCTTCCCTTCGAGAACCTAACACGCATTAGAGTTGTGTCTTGCTTAGTATTCATGGGAACATTATAGTAGATATTCTGTTACAGGGACACATTGTTTTCCTGTATGAGTAGCAGAATGGAAAGTCAAACCTCCCGAGAACGTAACCACCTCCTGTGAATTGCAACAGCTACGTCATAGCTTTACATATCCTGTGTTACGAAGAGCAAAACCAGGTATTCCGGGATTAAATCCGCACAAGAGTATTGGCAATTGGACATCCTAGTTCACGATATAAATATTAACGTAACCAGTCAAACCGCTGTAGAAAGCTAGTTATTGGAATAGTTTCAAACATTTTACCGAAGGCCTGACATTCAGGGACCCAAGAACGCTGTATCCAGTGCATAACTTCGTGTGCTGAGAAACAAATTAGTACTCATTTTTGAGACGGGCACCCCAATTTCATGTATGGATGAGGAGGTCGTGAGACAAACTCTTCGCTGAACGATATTTGGAATAGACACCACAATTCACGCTTTGAGTACCAAAATGGAGCGTCACACCGTGTGAGAACGTTACGAATTGCTGTAAAGTCAAACGCTTCCCAGAAAGCCACAACGAGCGATAAGCTAACCAGCCCTATCGAAAATATAACTTCGTGTTTCGAGAAAGACATTAGAGTACATTTTAGTGATGCCACCTTAAAATCATGTAAGAACTAGAATATGGACTGTCAAACCATTCGTGAAAGTTACCACCTTCTTTTTGAACCGCACATGTATGACAATAGCTTCACCTATCCTGCCCTACCTAGAGTCAAACCCAGTATTCCGGGATTAAATTCGCTGAACAGTATCGGCAATAGACATCTTATTTCACGACATGAATATTAGGGATGATACTCAAGCCGTCGGAAAACATTACCAGTTTCTATAAAGGCATTCTTTTCACCCAATAAATTATCGTCCAAGAATCCAACCATTTGTAGCGGTTGTATAGCTTAGAGGACACAGGAACATATTAGAAGACATTTTAGCAGACAGACACCTTATTTTCATGTATGAATAGAAAAATCGTGAGTCAAATCATTCGAGAACGTTACCACCGTCTTTGAGGGCCGAGCAGCTAAGTCAATAACATTACATATCCTGAGATTCCAACAGTCAAAGCATGTATTCCGTAGCAAATGCGCGGTACAGAATTGGTAATAGACACCTTAATTCACGGTTACAATATTAAAGCAGGCCTTCAAACCGTCGAAGAGCAGAAGCAACTGGTATAAAGTCATTCGACTTACAGAATACCTAACTTTCCGAGAACCTATCCCGCTGGTTCGCAAGCTTAATTTCGTATTCGGGAAATATATTAGTTTACATTTTAGAGACGGTCACATTAATTACATGTATGAATTAGAAGATCGAGGGTCAAAACTTTTCAGAATTTTACCACCTCCTTAGAGAATCGCACATCTATGTCAATTGTTTCACCTATCCCGTGAATCCGAGAGTCAAACCAGGTTTTCTGGGAGTAAGTCCGCCATTGGCTAACTATTGGCAATATCACATATCAATCAGCGGCATATATATTAATTTGGAGCGTCAAACCAACGGAGAACATAACCAATTGGTGTAAAGTCCCTCTTCTTCTGAATACCTTACCTTATGCGAACCATACCCGCTGCATCTAGAGTTTTTCTTCGTGTTCAGAGGAACAAAATTAGTATACATTTCAGTGCTGCGCTCCTTAATTTCATGTATGTATTAGAAGATGGAGTATCCAGTTGTTCGAGAACGTTGCCGCATTCATTGAGAGTCGAAAGGATGTGTCAATAGCTTCACGGATCCTGCGATACTGTCAGTCACACCAGGTGCTGCGGGTGTAACTCCGCTGTACAATATTGGCGTTATACGCCTTTCCTCCAGGCTTAAACATTAAATTGCAGAGAGAATCCGTTGTCGAACATAACGAATTGGCATAGATTCAAACTTTTTTCCTCAGGCCTTTACCTTCCGATACCCTAACCTGCTGTATCGATTGTCAAAATTCGTGTTTAAGCAATCAACCTATTATTCTGTTTCGTGACGGGCACCTTCTTTTCATGTACGAATATGGAGATCGATATGCATGCTGTTCCAGAAAGAAACAACTATCCGTTAGATTCGCACAGCTACGTCAATAGCCGCACCTAGCCTGCGATTCCGAGCTTCGAACCAGGTATTTCGGGAGTGAATCCGCTGTTCACTATAGGCAATAGATAGATACCTTAATTTATGTTATGAATATTAATGTAGGTAGTCAAACCGTTGGAGAATATAACTTGATGGTACAAAGTCAAAGATTTTAACGGATACATTACCAACCAAGGTCCTTACACGCTACAGCAGGTGTCTTGTTTAGTGCACACGGAGAAAAACCAGGCGATACTTTAGCAGACGGACACCCCATTTTCATGTATCAATAGAACAATAAGGCGCCAATCCGTTAGAGAACGTTGCCACATCCTGTCTGAGGCGAACGGCTCAGTCAATCGCTTCACCTTTACTGTGATTTGGAGAGTCAAACCAGGAACCCTGGGCGTAAGATCGCTGAAGATTATTGGCTATTGGCAACTTAACTCACGGTTTGAATATTAACGCAGATTGTGAAAGCATTGTAGATCGTTGCCAATTGATATACAGTCAAACAGTTTACCGATAGCCCTGCCATCGGAGAAGCAATCCCTCCGTTTTGACGGTATAATTTCATGATCAGAGAAAGAAATTAGTTTCAGTTCTGTGTCGGGCGCCATTATTTCATGTACGAATTAGAAGATCGAGGGTCAGACCGTTCGAAACCGTTACCACATTTTATGGTTGTCGAGTGGCTACTTCAATAGCTTCACCTACCCCGTGATTCCGAAAGCCAAGCCGGGTAATCCGGGAGTAAATCCGCAGAAGGGTATTGTCAATAGACACCTCAATTCGCGGTATAAATATTAAAGAACACAGTCAAACCGTTTGAGAAGGTT
This sequence comes from Lasioglossum baleicum, assembly GCF_051020765.1. Taxonomy (NCBI): domain Eukaryota; kingdom Metazoa; phylum Arthropoda; class Insecta; order Hymenoptera; family Halictidae; genus Lasioglossum; species Lasioglossum baleicum. Next base: position 48,546 of record NW_027469826.1, on the reverse strand, counting down.
TCAAGTTCCTACGAAGTCAATCGTTTTACAGAAGACCTTACACTCCGAAAAACTGACCCGCTGTATCGATAGTATATCTTCGTGTTTGGAGAAAGAAATTAGTATTCATTTCAGTTGTGGGCACCTTATCTTCATTTATGAATTAGAAGATCGAGGATCAAACATTTCGAGGACGTTACCACCTTCTTTGACATTCGAACTGCTATGCAAATAGCTTTACATATCCTGTGATTCCCAATGCTAAACCAGATAATCCGGGAGTAAATGCGCTGTACAGTATTGGCAACAGGCACCGTAGTTCGCGGTTTGAATATTTAAGCTGGCCGATAAGCTGTTATGGAACATTTCCTTTACGTATTGGCTTAAACTTCTTGCAGAGTGACACCGAAAAACTAACCAGCTATATCGAAAGTATAACACCGTGTTCAGAGGTACGAACTAGTATTCATTTTCGTGCCGAGCTTCATGATTTCATGCATGAACGAAAAATGGATTGTCAAACCGCTCGAGAACGTTACCACCTTCACTGAGAGCTGAACAGTTAAGTCAATATCACCACCTGTCCTGTGGTTCAGAGAGTCAAACCAGGTATTCCAGGAGAAAATATGCAGGTCAGTATTGTCAATAGGCAACCCAATTCACGGTATGGGTATTACAGCTCAGTGTCAAACCGTTGTATAATGTAACTTATTGGTATAGAGTCAAACTTTTTGCCGATGGCCATACCTTCCGAGATGATAGCACGCAGCATTGAGAGTATAACTTCGTATTCAGAGAAGCCAAGTGGTATCCATATCAGCGACGGGCGGCTTAATTTCTTGTATGAATTAGAAGGTTGAGTGTCAAACGGATCGGGAACCTGACCAGCTTCGTTGTGAGTCGAACGTGGTACTCCGGGACTGAATGCACAGTACAGTATTGGCAATAGACACCATAATTCACCCATTGAATATTAAAATAGAGCGTCACGCGATGTTAGATGGTTACCAATTGCTATAAAGTCAAACATTTCATCGAAGACCTCACCTTCTGAGACCCAAACACACGGTGTCGAGAGAATAACTTCGAGTACAGAGATTCAAATTAGCGTACATTTTAGTGACGGACACCTCAATTTCATGAATGAATTTGTAGGTCCTGAGGCAAACTCTTCCAGAACGTTACCATCTTCTCGTTGCTAGTCGCAGAACTAAGTCGACAGCTTCACGTATCCTGTGATTCCGAGAGTCAAATTAGGTTCCCTGATAGTAAATGCGCTGTACAGTATCTGCCCTAAAAAACCTGTTATATATATTAAAGTACAGTGTAACACAGGTGTGCAATATTACCTATTGGTATGGAGTCTAACATTTTACCCAAGACCTTAACTTCCGAGGAGCCAAACCCGCTGTAGGAAGTGTTTCGCTCAGTGGGAACGGAATTAAATTAGTAGACAATATACCAGACGGACACACCATTTTCATGTAAGAATTGCAAAATCTAGTGTATAAATGTTCTAGTAAGGTGCTACATTTTTTGCTAGTTGCAGAGCCTAGCCAATAACATAACCTGTCCTGCGACACCCAAATTTGAACCAGGTATCCCTGGGTTAAATCCGCTGAAATGAATTGGCAACACCCATCTTTATTCACGGTGTGAATGTAATAGTAGAGCGACATACAGTTTCAGCTCGTTTCCAATTGGTATAAAGTCAAACGATACACTGAAGGTCCTACTCTCCGAAAGCCTAGCCCGCTGTATCGAGAGAATGAGTATGTGCTCAATGAAACAAATTAGTATATATTTTAGTAGCGGCCACCTTAATTGCATGTGTGAATAAGAAGATCGAGGGTAGAACCGATCGGAACTTTATCACCGTAGATGAGAGACGATCGCTTTATTTATTAACTTCACTTGCCACATGATTTCGACAGAGAAATCAGGTGTTTCTAGCGTAAGAATGCAGAACTTTATTGGCAATTGATATCTTAATTAACGGTTTGAATAAAATGGTAAAACTTCAAGCTGATTAAGAGCATTGCCATTTGGTATGAAGTCAAACGCATTACTGAATGCCTTACCTTCCGAGAAACTAACCCGCTGTATCGAGAGTATAACTTCGTGTTCAGAGAAAAAAAGTAGTATTCATTCGACTGACGGGCACGTTAACCTCATGTATGAAGTAGAAGATCTATAGTCACACCGTTGGAGAAAGTTGACACATACTGTGAGAGAGGAATGGCTATGTCAATTGCTTGGCGCATCCTGTTATGCGGAGAGCCAAACCAGATATTCCGGGAGAAAGACTGCTGAAGACTGCTGGCAATAGACACCTTTATTTAGAGTTCGAATATTTATGTCGAGCATCATTCCATTTGTGAAGGTTACCAATTTTTATAAAGTCCAACGTTTTACCGAAGGCCATCGCTTTCCCGAAACTCTCCCGCTTCATCGGGAGTATAACATCGAGTTCAAAGGATCAAATTATTAAACGTTATAGCGACTGCGACCTTAATTCCTCTATGAATAAGAAATTCAGAGGTCAGTCCATTCGACAAGGTTACCTGCATCCTTGAGATTCAAACGGTTATGTCAGTAGCTTCATACATGTTGCGATTCATAAAGTCAAACGAGATATTCCGGGAGTTAATACGCTGCACAGTATTCACAGTAGATAACATATATCGAGGCTTGAATATTAAACAAGAGTGCCAAACCATTTGAGAAAGTTGTCAACTTGTATCGAGTGGAACTGTTAGCGGAAGCCGTACCTACGGTGAATCAGACCCGCTGTATCGAGGGTATTACTTCGTGTTCAGAGAAGGCATTAGTAAACATTTTAGTGATGGGCATCATAGGTTCTTGTATGAATTGGATGATAGACGGTCAATCAATCCGAGAACGATACCACATCCTAGAGGATGGAACGGATAAATTTTAGGTTCCTCCACACTGCGTTTCCGAAAGTCAAACCAGGCAGTCCGGAAGTTAACTAGCTGAACAATATTGACATTAGAGACCTTAGGTATCTGTTTGAATATTGAAGTAGTACGACAAAGCGTTTGAGATCGTTACCAATTGGTAAAAAGTCAATGGTTTTAGTGAAGTCCTTACCCTCCGAAGAACAAACTTGATATAAAGAGAGTAAAACATTATATTCAGGGGACGAATTACTATTCATTTTATTGGCCGGACCCTAATTTCATTTATGAATAAAAAGATCGAGGATCAAACGCTTCGAGAGCGTGACCACACTCCATGAGATTCAAACGGCTAAGTCTATAACTTCACCCATCCTGTGAACTCGGGAAAAAACCAGTTATTCCGTGAGTAAATCCGCTGAACAGTATTTCCAAAATTGCTGGAAATTGTCAGAGTCGAACCGTTGTAAAAGGATTCCTATTGGTATAGGGTCAAACATTACACCGAGGGCCTTACTTTTCGCGAACTTAACCCTCTGTATCGAAAGTATAACTACGTGATCAGGGAGATAAATTGGTATATATCTTAGTAACGGGCAACTTAATTGCATGCAAGAATAAGGAGATCTAGGGTCAAACCGTTCGAGCACGATATTTCCTTCTTTTAGGATCGACCGGCTATGCCATTAGCATCAGCGATCCTGCGGTTCTGAGAGGCCAACCAGATATTGCGTGAGTAAATCCGCTGTACTAAATTGGCACTGAACACGTTTATTAGACACGTTTTCGCAGAAGCAAATGATTACACATTTTAGTTACGGGCACATTAACTTCATGTATGCATAAGAATATCGAGTGTCGAACCATTGCCGAGCGTTGCCGTTCCTTGTGAATCGAACGACTGTGCAATTTGCTTCACCTATCCCATGATTCAGAGTGTCAAACCATGTATTCCGGGAGTAAATCCGCGGAGGAGTGTAGGTAATAGACACCTTAATACACAGTTTGAATATTAAGGCGGAACATCATACCGTTATAGAACGTTACCTATTCGTATAAAGTCAAACATTCTACCGATAGTCCTACCTCCAGAGACTCTAACCCGCCGTGTCAAGAGTATATCATTGTGAACAGAGAATGAAACTAGACTCCATTTCAGCGACGGGCACCATAACTTCATTTATGAATTAGAAGACCGAGGGTCATTCTGTTGGCGAACGTCGCAAGCTTCTGTGAGTGACGAACGGCTACAACAGTAGCTTCACCTATCCTGTGATTCGGAGAGTCAAATTGGGTAGTCCGTGAGTAAATCCCCTGAACAGTATTGGCAATAGACACTTTAATACAAGGTTTGAATATTAAAGCAGATCGCCAAACGGATGTAGATTGCTGCCAATTGCTACAAAGTCAACCGTTTTATCGAAGACCTGATCCCGCGAAAAGCTAACCGCCCGTATCGAGATTATAACTTTGTGATCTCAGAAAGAAGTTAGTCACCACATCAGTGACGAGCACCTTAATTTATTGTACGAATTAGAGGATCGAGCGTCCCACCTCTCGAGAACGTTGCCACCTTGTGTGAGGGACGAACGGCTAAGTGAAGAACTTTACCTGTCCAGAGATTCCGCGAGGCAAACTAGGTATTCAGGGAGTAAATCAGCTGAACAGTATGGCAATGGACACCTGAGATCACGGTTTGAATATTAAAATGGAGCGTTACACCGTTTGGTAACGATACGAATTGCCATAAAGTCAAACGCTTTAGCGAAGGCGATACCTTCCGCGAACATCATCATTGTCACCGAGAATATAACTTCGTCTTCAGAGAAAGAGGATAGTATTCACTTTAGTGACTGGCACTCTATCTTCATGTACGAGTTAGAAGTTCGAGGGTGATACCGTTCGCGAACGTTACTCCCATCTATGATATTCGAACAGCTTAGTCAGTGGCTTCAGATACCCTGCGTCTCCGATAGTCATACTAGATATTCCTGGAGCAAGTCGGCGGAACAGTATTGGCAATAGATACCTTAATTCAAGGTTTGAATGTTAAAGTTTGTTGTCAAACTGTTTCAGAACGCTACCAATTTGTATAAATTCATTCCGTTTACAAAATGCCTTACCTTCGGAGAACATAACACACTGCAACGGGAGTATAACTTCGTCCTCAGCGAAAGCAAATGGTATTCATATCAGTGACGGGCCACTCGATTTCAACCACGAATTGGAAGATCGAGGGTCAATCCTGTCGAATATGTTGTCACCATCTGTGCCAGACGAGCGGCTAACTCAATAGGTTCACGTATCCTGCGACTGCGACAGTCAATCGAGGTATTCAAGGAGTAAATCCGCTGAACAGAATTGGAAATTGACAGCTTAATTCACGTTCTGGATATTAGAGTAGAAGAATAGTACGTCGGAGATCATTACCAAATGTTTATAAAGTCAATATTTTACCGGAAACGTTGCCTTCCAATAACCTCATCGCTGCAGAAAGTGTCATGCATAGTGCTTACGGAAACAAATTTGTAGACATTGTGGCATGAGCACATCTCATTTTCTTCTACGAACCGAATAGTCGAGAGTCACAACCATCAAGAACGATCCTACCTTCTTTGGGATTCAAACAGCTGAGACAATAGCTTCACCTACCCTGTTATTCCGATAGTCAATCCATGTATACCAGGAATCAGTCAGCAGTACACTATTGGCTATGGACACCTTAATTCACGGTTGGAATACAAAAGTACACAGCCTAACCCTTGTGCAACGTTACCGATTGGTATTATGTGGAACATTCTATAGAAGACCTTACCACCCGAGAACCTAACTCGCTGCATCCAGAGTATAACTTCGTTTTCAGAGGATCATATTAGTAAACATTTTAGTGACTGGGATCGAAACTTCATTTATTAATTAGAAGATCGATGGTCAAACTTTTAGAGAGCGATACCACGTTCTTTGAGCTTCGAACGCCTAGGTCAATAGCTTCACATATCCAGTGATTCGGAGAGTCAAAGCAGATATCCCGGGAGAAAATCCGCAGTACAGTATTGGCAATAGACCACTTAATTTACGGTATAAATAGTAATATAGATATTCGAAACACCGTAGAACGGTACCAACTGGTATATTTTCATACATTGTATCGGATACCTTGCCTCCGAGAACATACCCCGCTGCCGAATGTGACTTGTTTAATGTTCATGAAAAGAGATCAGTAGACTCTTTAGAAGACGGACACTGTAATGTCATGTATCAATTGAAATATGTAGGTTCAAATCGTTCGTGAACGTGTGCACCTCTTTTGAAAGTCAAGCGGATAGGTGATAAGTTTCACCTATCGCGTGATTCGGAAAGTCAAACCAGGTATTGCTGGAGTAAATGCGATGGACAGTACTTCCAATAGACGCCTTATTCACGGCTTGAATAATGAAGTAGGCGGCCAATCAGCTCGAGACGATTAGCACCTTCTTAGGGAGACGAAAGGCTAAGACAATAGCTTCCCCTGTCCTGTGATTCCTTGAGTCAAACCAGGTATTCCTGATCGGTGTTGGAAACGGGCACCTGAACATACGGCTCGAATTTTAACGTAGAACGTCAAACTGTATGAGTGTGTTGCAAATTTGTATGAAGTGAAACGCTTTACTGGAGACCTTACACGCCGACAAGCTTAAACCGCTGTATCGGGAGTATAATTTCGTTTTCAGGGAAGCAAATTCATATACACCTTAGTGAGAGGCACCTTCGGTTCATGCACGATTTAGAAGATCGAGGGCTAAACCGAACGAGAACGTTGTAACCTTCTGCGAGAATCGATCCGCTAAGTCAATAGTCTCACGTATCCGGCGATTTCAAGAGTCAAGCCACGTAATCCGGCAGTAAGTCCGCTGTACAGCATGGGCAATTGGTACCCTAATTCGCGGAGTGAATATTAAAGTAGAGAGTCAAACCATTGGAGAGCGTTACCAATTGGAGAAAGTCGAAAGTTATACCGAAGGACACACCTTCCAAGAACCTATCCCGATTTAGCGATTATCATGCTTAGTGCTCACGGAAACATGTTAGTAGACATTTTAGCAGACGGAAACCTTTCTTTTATGTATGAATAGAATAGTCGAGAGTCAATCATTTCGAGAACGATCCCTCCTTCCGTACGTGAGGAACGGCTGAGTCAATAGCTTCACCAATCCTGTGATTCCGAAAGTCAAAGGAAGAATTCTGGATGTAAAGCCGCTATGCCGTATTGGCCTCGTAAACCCTATTTCATGGTATAAATGTTAATGTCCAGAGGCAAAGCTTCGTAGGAGGTTAGTTATTGATATAGTGTCAAACATCATAGAAAGGCCTTACCTTCCGAGAAGCGTACCCGCTGTATCGAGAATATATCTTCGTGTGCAGAGGTCAAATTAGTATACATTTTAGTGACGGTCATCTTCATTTCATGGATGAATTAGAAGGTCGAGTGTCAAACCGTTGGAGAACGATACCACCTTCATTGAGCGCCGAACAGCTAAGTCAATAGCTTGGACAATCCTATGAGTGCAAGAGGCAAACTACTTATTATGGTATTAAATTCACTGTGCAGTACTGGTATTGGACAACTTAATTCACGGTTTGAATTTAAAGTAGGGAGATACAAATTTTGAGAACGTTAACAATTGATATGTGGTCCAACGCCTTACTGATGGCCTTATCCACCGAAAACCTATCCCGCTGTATTGAGAGTATAAAATCGTATTCAGGGAAACAAATTAATTTACAATTTAGTGACGGTCACCTTAATTTCATGTATTAATTAAAAGATCCCGGGTAAAACCGTTCGTGATCCTTACCCCCATAGCTGAGAATCGAAGGCCTTAGTTATCAGCTTCACCTATCATATGGTTCCGAGAGTCGAAGCAGGTACTCCGGGAGTAAATGCCCTGAAATTGATTGGCATTAGACACCTGCACTCACGGTATGAGTATTAAAGGAGACCCTCGTACTGTTGTGCAATGTTACCCATTCCTATAAAGTCAATCTTTCTACAGAAGGCCTTACCTTCCGAGAAGCTGACCCCATATATCGAGAGTATTACTTCGTGTTCAGAGAAACAAATTAGTATACATTTTGGTGACATCCTCCTTAATTACAAGAATGAATTTGAAGATCGAGTGTCAAACCGCTCGAGAATGTTGCCCCCTTCTCTCAGAGTCGAACCGCTAAGTCCATAGCTTGACGTATGCAAATATTCTAAGAGTCAAACCATGTATTCCCGAAGTAAATGTTACTAATCTGCTACCTTGAACACTGAGCAAAACACTTGCTGCAGCGGTTCGGACTTCTCGGAAGGTATGGCCATCGGTAAAAAGTTTGACTCTAAATTAAAAGATAAAGATCTATAACCGTTGGACGCACTACCTTCATACTAATACCGTGAAATATATTGTCACAGCGGATGTGCTCCCAGAATACCTGGTTTTACTTTCGGAATCACAGGATAGCAGATGCTATTGTCATAGCCGTTCCACTCTCAGCGAACGTGGCAAAGCTGTGAACGGTTTGACCCGAGATCTTCTAATTCATTCACGGAGCAATGGTGAACGCCTATATTATGTATACTATTGTGCTTCTCTGGTCACGAAGTATTACTCTCGATGCAGCGGTTGAAGTTCGCGGAAGGTGAGACCCTCGGTAAAACGTTTTACTTTACGCAAATTGGAAACGGTATCAGACGGTATAACGTCATACCATAATATTCAAACCGTGAACTAAGGATTCGATTGGCAATGCTGTTCCTTCCATTTACGCTCGGAATACTTGGTTTGATTCACGGAAACACTGGATAGGTGAAGCTATATTTTTGGCAGTTTGACTCTCAAAGTAGGCGGAAACGATCTCGAAACTACACTTACTTCTAATACAAACATGAAGCTGCGGTTCGAGTTTCTAAAATGTATAATCATATCCTTCTCTGTTCTCGAAGTTATACTCTCGATACAGCTGGAACAGTTTGTCGGTGGTCTACGGTAAAACGTTTGACTATATGCCAATTGGTAACGATCTCAAACGATTTGGACCTCTAGTTTAATATTCAAACCGTGAATTAAGGTGTCACCAATATGAGTTATACTGACTATGAGTTATACTGTCGTTACAGCTGGTTAGCTTCACGAAGGTAAGCCCTTCTGTGAATGGTTTGACTCCATATCAATTGGTAACGTGCTTCAACGGTGTGACAGTGTACTTTAATATTTATACCTAGAAATAGGGTGCCTAATGCCCATACTGAACAGCAGATTTACTAGCGGAATACCTGATTTGTCTCTGGGAATCATAATGCAATTGAAGCTATTAACTTGGCCGTTCGACCCTGAATGAACGGGATATCGTTCTCATGGAATTGAGCCTCGATTTACTAATTCATACATGAAATTACTGCGCCCCCCTCTACAATGTATACTACTTTGTTCCTCTGACCACGAAGTTATACCCTCCGGACAGCGGGATAGGTTTCGGTAGGGTCTTGTGTAATATGTTTGACCGTATACCAATTGGTAACGATCTCAAACGGTGTGATGCTGTACTGTAATATAGAAACCGTGAATTATGGTTATCACTGCCAGTACTGTTCAGCGGATTTATTAAGGGAATAAATGCACTGTCTCTCCGAAACACAGTATTGGTGCACCTATTGGCTTTGATGAGCGATTGTCTAAGTGATGATAACATTCTGGAAAGGTTTGACGCACTCCCTTCGTATGGATACTCGAAATTATGGTGCCGGTTACTAAAATATGTACTACTTCGGTTCTCTGATCTCGAAGTTATACTCTTGATACAGTGGGTTGGGTTCTCGGATTGTATGGCCTTCGGTAAAAAGTTTGACTCTATACCAACAGGTAACGATCTAGGACGGCTGGAGTCTGTACATTAATATGCAAACCGCAAATGATGGTGTCAATTGGCAATAATCATATGCGGATTTACTCTCTGAATACCTGGTTTGACTCTCAGAATCACAGGATAGGTGAAGCGACTGACTTAGCTGCTTGTCTCTGACGTAAGGTGGTAAGGTTCTCGAGCGGTTTGACACTCGGTCTTTTCATAAATACATGTAATTAAGGTGCTCCTCCCTTAAATGTATACTAGTTTGTACTTATGAACACGGCGTTATACTCTCAATACAGCGGGCTAGTCTTTCGGAGGGTAAGCACTCTGTAAAAAGTTTGACCCTATACCAGCAGGTATTGCTATATAACGGCTTGACGGCCTGCTTTAATATTCCAACGGTGAATAAAAGTTTTTATTTTCAATGGTATTCAGCGGATTTTCTCCCGGAATACCAGGAATGACTATCGGAATCGCAGGATATGTGATGCTATTGACTTAGCCTTTCGTCTCCCAAGGAAGGTGGTAACGTTCTCAACGCTTTGACTTTCGATGTTGATATTGAAGCACATACATGTGGTGTTCGCTCTCTAAGATGCCAAATAATATATTTCAATCCACATTAAGCATGACATTCCCTACAGCAGGTTAAGTTCTCGGAAGGAATGGAATTCGGTGAAAGAAATGACATTTTGGGTATGTGTTGTGTTCTCCGTCAGTTTGACTCCTACATTAATACTCATACAGTGAATTGAAGTCTCCGTTGTCCAATTCCGTGCAGCGGAGTTTACTACAGGGATACCTGATTTGACGCTCGGAATCACAGGACAGGTGAAGCTATTCACTTAGCTGTTCGACTCTCAAGGAAGCCGGAAACATTCACGGACGGTTTGCCCACAATATTCGTATATACGCATGAGAATAATGTGTCCGTCTGCTAGAATGTCTACTAATTTGATCACCTGAAAACTATGCAACGCAATCGCTGCAGGGGTTTGGGTTCTCGGAACGTAAGATATTGGATAAAAGGAAGGACTTAATTCCAATTGGTAATGTTCTCCGTCGGTTCCACTTTCAACCGTAATATTCTGTACGTGATTTAATTTGTCTATTGCCAATACAGATCAGTGGATTTAACCCCGGAGTACATTGTTTGACTCTCGGTACCACAGGATAGATGAAGCTATTGACATAGATATGTGCAAGTCTCAGAAATGGCGATAACGTTCTCCAGCTGTTTGACTCTCGAACATCTTATTCATAATTGAAATTAAGGTACCCCACCACTAAAATGGGTACTAATTACATTCTCTGAGCACGATGTTATACCTTCGAAACAGCGGCTTATCTTCTCCGAAGTTTGGGCCATCGGTAAAGTGTTATACTTTATAGTAATTGACAATGCTCCCACACGCTTTGACGCACTACTTCACTGTACAAACCTTGAATTCAGGTGTCTTGTGGCAATAATGTTCAGCGGTTTTACTCCAATGACACCTGGTTTGACGCTGGGAATCACTGGATAGGTGAAGCTATTGACTTAGCCGTTCGACTCAGAAAGAAGTGGGTAAAGTTCTGAAACGGTTTGACAGTCGTTTTGATATTCATACATGAAAGTTACATTTCCGACAGCTAATACGTGTAGTGATCTGTTTGTGTGAACATTAAGCACCGCACTCGCAGAAGCATGCTATATTCTCAAACAATACTGTGTTCGGTGAAAAGGATGACTTTGTACGAATTGATAATGATCTCCGACAGTTGGACACTGTTCTTCAATATTCATACCGTGAATAATGGTGTATACTGCAAAACAGTTCTGCGGCTTTTCACCAGGGGTACTTTTTGTGACTCTCGGTATCACAGGATAGGTGAAGCTACCAACTAAGCTCTGTCCGGCACACAAGAAAGGTCGTAACGTTCACCAGCGGTTTGACACTTGTTCATCGTATTCGTACATGAAATTAAGGTACCCCGCACTACAATGTGTACTAATCTATATCTCTGAACACGAGGTTACTCTCTCGATACAGCCAGCTAGGTTCGTGGAAAGTAAGGTCTTCGGTAAAACGTTTTACTGTATAGCAATTGAATACGTAGTCGAACGGATTGTCTCCCTACTTTTGATATTCATACCGTGAAGTGAACCGTTTATTGCCAATACTGTTCATTGAATATGCTAGCGGAATAACTTGTTTGGCTCTTGGAATTTGGCTCAGGATACGTGAAGATATTGCCTTAGCTATGAGACTCGCAAGAAAGGTGTGAACGTTGTTGGAAGGTTTCACTATCGATTTTCCTGTTCATATCAGAAATAAAGGTGCATGTCACTAAAGTGTATGCTAATTTCCTTTTCTGCACACGAACTAATACTCTGTATACAAAGGAATATGTACTCTAAAGGTAAGGCCTTCGGTAAAAAGTTTGACAGTATACCAATATGTAACGTTCTACATCGGTGTGACGTACTGTATTAATATACAATCCGCGAATTAAGGTATCTATTGCGAATACTGTACAGTTCATTTATTCATGAAATAACTAGTTTGACTTTCGAAATCACAGGATGTATGAAGCTATGGACGTAGCCGTTTAAATCTCAAAGAATGTGGAAATTGTCTCGAACGGTTTAACGATCGATCTCCATATTGATAATGAAATTATGGTCCCCGTCACAAAAATGTTCACTAATTTCATCCTCTGAACACGACGTTATACTCTCGGTTCTGCATTGTACAGTCTCTGACGGTTGGGCTATCGGTAAGATGTTTGTCTCTATACCAATAGCTAACGCTTTACAACGGCTTGACTGGCTGATTCTATATTCAAACCGTGAAATATGGCATCTATTGCCAATACTGTTCTTTGTATATACTACTGAAATACCTGGCATGACTATCGGAATAGCAGGATCGGTGATGGAACTCACTTAGCTGTGCGACTCTCAAAGGTGGTGATAACGTTCTCGATCGGTTTGTCTCGCAATCTCCTTATTCATCCACAGATTTAGGTATTCGTCGTTAAAATGAATACAAATTTTCTTCTATAAGCACGTAGTTATACCCTCGATACACCGGGCTTGAATCATGGAAAGTACGGTGACCGTGAAGTTGTTTGTTGTCAAACCAATTGGTAAAGTTCTCCTACGGTTTGCCGCTCAACTTTCAAATTCATACTGCGAATTAATGTTGTCTATTGCCAATACTGTTCATCAGACTTTCTCCCGGAATACACGGTCTCACCCTGGAAATGGCTGGATTGGAGAAGCTATAGACCTAGCCGCCCGATTCTCAAGGCTGGTGGTAACGTTCTGGAACGATTTGACACTTTATCCAGTAATTCATACATGGAAGTAAGTTGCACGACACTAAGATGTACAATACTCTATCTCTCTAACGGCGAATTTATACACACGATGCAGCCGGTTAGCTTCTCGGAGGTTGATGTCTTCGGTAGTGTCACGGGGAAATGCGTGCCAAGTTGAAATGAAATATAAATGGGCGGGTCTTCAACCTTGGTGGAAGAGCCCCCTTTTCTAAAAGAAACTATGTTTCTTATATTAAGACTTATTTCGTAAAATAAGCCTAATATTAATGTTGAACGAGTTTAAAGTAGATGTTCAGGATAGGTATACTAATGCAGAAACGTTCCGTTTGAAGACTTATTTCATAAAATAAGTGTTGAACGAGTTTAAAGTAGATGTTTAGGATAGGTATACTAATGCAGAAACGTTTCGTTTGAGGTATAACATATATACTATTTTATTTGTCTTGTGCTCGGTTTTTATATTATAATTTTATGGTTGGGTAAGCGGTTTCTTGTCACGTGTCTTCTGGTCTTGGCTGGTTTTGCTATGGTTGCTGTCTGGTCGAATTTGCAGGCGTCACATGGAATTTGCAGGCGTCTGGTCTTGGCTGGTTTTGCTATGGTTGCTGTCTGGTCGAATTTGCAGGCGTCACATGGAATTTGCAGGCGTCTGGTCTTGGCTGGTTTTGCTATGGTTGCTGTCTGGTCGAATTTGCAGGCGTCACATGGAATTTGCAGGCGTCTGGTCTTGGCTGGTTTTGCTATGGTTGCTGTCTGGTCGAATTCGCAGGCGTCACATGGAATTTGCAGGCGTCTGGTCTTGGCTGGTTTTGCTATGGTTACTGTCTGGGCGAAGCGTCTAGTGATACGTCGGCTGGAATTTGCAGGCGTCACAGTAGAATGCGTGACCCCATACCAATAGGGAACGTTGCACAAATGTGTGACACTGTGCTTTAATATTTATACCGGGAAGTAGGTCTTTTAAAGCAGCTTCGGTACAACCGATTTTCTCCATCAGTACACGGTTTGTCTTTCGGAATCACATGATACGAGAAGCATTTGTCTTTGGCGTTCGACACTCAAAGAGGGCGATAATGTTCCCGTACGGTTTTGCCCTCCATTTTCTAATTTATACATGAAGTTAATGTGCTCGCCACTAAAATGAAGACTAATTTCTTCCTCTGATCACGAAGTTATACTCTCGGAACAGCGAGTTTGCTTCTCCGTAGGTAAGGCCATCTGTAAACTGTTTGACTTTATTTCAATTGGTAATGCTCTCAAACGGTTTGACACAATTCTTTACTAGTCAAACCGTGGTTTGACTGTCAGAATCATGGGGTAGGTGAAGTGATAGGCTTTTCCTTTCGAACATCAAAGATTGCGGTAACGTTCTTGAACAGTGTGACCCTCGATTTCTGCATCATACGTGAAGTCATTGTGCCTGTCACAGAAATGAATACCAATTTCTTTCTCTGAACGCGAACTAATACTCTCCATGAAACCGGCGAGGTTCGCCGAACATAAGGCCTGCGGTAATACGGTTGACTTTGTACCAATTGCTAACGCTATCAAACGGTTTGGCGCACTACTTTAGTGTTCAAATCATGAAGTAAGGTATCTATTTTCAATAGTGTACAGCGGATGGACTACCGGAATACCTGGTCTGGCGCTCCGTATCACTGGATAGGTGAAGCTATTAACTTAGACGCTCGTCTCTCGTAGAAGGTGGCAATGTTCTCGTACGGTTTGTTCCTCGATCTTCTAATTCATACAAGAATTTACGGTGCCGTTGCTAAAAGGTATAATAATTCTTTCCACTGAACACAATGTTATACTCTCGATACGGCGCGTTTGATTTTGGAGTGTAAGATCTTCCGTAAAGCGTATAACTGTATGCCACTTGGCACCCTACTCAAACGGATAATGGCTCTACTTTGTTATTAAACGCGTGTTTTGGGGTGTCTAATGCGAATACTGTTCATTTGATTTACTCCCGGAACACCTTTTAATCCGATCGCAATCACAGGATAAGTGCAGCTATATACTTAGCCGTTCGACTCCAAAGAAGGTGGGAACGTTCATGAACGGATTTACTCCCTATTATTCTATTCATGCACGAAAAAGAGGTGTCAGTCTGCTAAAATGTCTACTAGTTTGTTTCCGTGAGCACTAGCGAAGACACTTGGCCCAGCGGATTATGTTCTTGGATGGTAAGGTATCCGGTAATATCTTTGATTTTATACCATCTAGTTATGTTCTCCAATGATTTGACTACCTACTTTAATATTCATAACTCAATTTAAGGTGTCTATTGCCTATACTGTCCAGCGAATTCACTCCCGGAATACTGGGTTCCATGCTCGGATTCACAGGATAGGTGAAGCCATTGACTTAGCTGTGCGAATCCAATAGAAATTTGTAAAGTTCTGGACAAGCATGCATATCGATCTTATTCATGAAATGAAGGTGCCCGTCACTAAAAGGAATAACAGGTTGTATTTTATAATACGAATTTAGACATTTTATACAGCAGGATAGGGTATCGGAGGGTTAGGTCATCGATAAAAAGTTTGACGATACAACAATATGTAACGTTCGACAAAAAATTGACTATACACGTTAATATTTGTTCCGTGAATTATAGCGGTTATTGGTAATATTGTTCACTGGATTCACTCCCGGAGTACGAAATCTGTCTCTCGGTATGTCATGATATGAGTACCAACAGATTTAGCTGTTGTACTATAGAAGGAGGTGGAAACGTTCCCGCACCGTTTGCCCCTCGATCCTCCTATTCATATATGCAAATAAGGTGTCCGAGTACCAAACTGTCTACAAATTTGTTCCAGTGAACACTGAGAAAGCCAATCGCTAAAACGGCATGGGTCTCAGAAGATAAGTCCTGCGGTAAAATGTTTGACACTATAACAATAGTTAGTGATCTACAAAGGCTTGTCGCTCAACTTTAATATTCATGCCGTGAATGAACGTGTCCATTTGTAATACTGCTCTGTGGATTGACTTCCGGAATACCTGGTGTGACCGTCGGAATCGCATGATAGTTATAGCTACTGAATAAGCCATCGAACCTCAAAGACGATGGTAACGCTCCCGAAAGGATTGGCATTCGATCTTTTAGTTCACACGTCAAACTAAGGTCCACGAGTGTAAAATGTATAGTAATTTGAGTCCCTGAACACGAAGTTATACCCACGATACAGCGCGTAAGATTTGCGGAAAGTAAGGATTTCGGTAAAACGTTTGACCCTATACCAGTAGGTATCGTTGTATGATGGTTCGAATCTCTATATTATGACTTATACCGTGATTTAAGGTGTCCACTCCCAATACTGTTCAGAGGGTTTACTCCCGGCATACGTGGTGTCCATCTCGGAATATCAGGATAGGAGATGCTATTGACTTAGCCGTTCGTCTCTCACAGAAGGTGCCAACGTTCTCGGTTGGTTTCGCCCCCAATCTTCTACTTCATGCATGAATTTATGGTGTCGTCACTATAGTGTGTACTAATGTGTTTCCCCAAATACGTAGCCATATTCTCGGTAAGGCGTGCTACCTTCTCGCACGGTAAGGCATTCGGTATCGCGTTTGACTTTATACCAATTAGTTACATTCTCACACGGTATGACGTCCGTCTGTCACTGAAGGTGGTAACGTTCTTGAGCCGTGCGATCCTAGGCCTTTTGATTCCTGCATGAAATTAGGGTTCTCCTCACTAAAATGTATACTAAACTGCTTATCCCAACTCGAAGTTATACACCTGATGCAGCGGTTGTAGTTTCCCGGTAGTAAGGCCTTCGGTAATGCATTTGACTCTTTAGAAACAGGTATCGTACTACAACGGTTTAATCCTGTTCATTAATATTCGGGCCATAAATTATGGCGTCTATTTCCAATACTGTTCCGCGGATTTACACATGCAATACCTGGTTTGACTCTCGAAATCACAGGTTGGGGGAAGCAATTGACTTAGTTTCAAATATAAATAAGGTGATTGGTGGTCATACCGTTTGAGAACGTTGCCATCTTTTCTGAGAGTCGTGCAGCTAAGTCAATTGCTTCCCCCAACCTTTGATGTTAAGAGCCAAACCGGGTATTCTAGGTGTAAATCCGCGGTACAGTATTGGCAATAGTTACCATAATTTATGGCTCGAATATTAATGAACAGGGTCAGGTGCGCGCCACTAAAGTGTTTAGTAACTTGTTCTTGTCACACGATGTCATTCCCTCGATATAGCGGTTTAAGCTTTCCGAGAGTAACGTATTCTGTAAAACGTTTGACTTTATGCCAACTGCTAACTTTCTCAAACGACTTCACGGTCTACTTTAATACACAAGCCGTGATTCATAGTGTAGATTGCCAACTCACTTCAGCGCATTTACACCCGAAGTATCAGGTATGGCTCTCCGAATCACAGTATCGGTGAAGCAATTGGCTTCGCAGTTCGGCTCTCAAAGATGCTTTGATCGTTGGATGACTGTTTGACTCTCCATCTCTCCATTCATACATGAAATTAAGGTGCCCGTCTGATAAAATGGCTACCAATTTCATTTCGCGAGCACTAAGCAAGATACTGGCTACAGGGTAAATATTTCATGAAGGTATGGTATACGGTAAAACAATGACTTTATACAAATTGGTAATAATCTACGACGATTTGACTCCTTACTTTAATACTCATTCCGTTAGGTAAGGTGCCTCTTGCCAATATGCGCGGGGAATTTACTTACGGAATACCTAATTTGACTCTCGGAATCTCTAGACAGGTGAAGCTATTCACTTAGTAGTTCACCTCTCACCGAAGATAGTAATGATATCGCACGTTTTGACACCCGACCTTCTAGTTCATACATGAAGTTAAGGTGGCCGTCACTGAAATAAATATCAATATCTTTCTCTCGTCACGAATTGATACTCTCTATGAAGGTGGTGGAGTTCGCCGAAGATAAGCCCTCCTGTAAAACATTTTACTTTATTCCAATTGGTAAAGCTATCAAACGGATTGACGAACTACTTTAATATCAAACCGTCATTTAAGGTGTGTATTGCCAATACTGTCAGCGGATTTACTTCCCGAACACCTGGATTAACTTTAGGAATCGCAGTATAGCAGAAGCTATTGTCTTAGCCGTTCGACTTTTAGCGAACGTGGTACAGATCTGCAACTCTTTGACCCTCAATATTGTAATTCATGCACGGAATAGTGGTGCCCGACTCCAGAATGTAGACCAATATGCTTCTCTGAACACGAAGTTATACTCTCGATGCAGCGGGTATGGTTCGCGGAAGGGGAGGCCATCCGTAAAACGTTTGACTTTACGCAAATTGATAACGTTATCAAACGGTTTGTGATAGGTATACCTTAATATTCAAACCGTGATCTAAGGATTCGATTGCCAATACTGTTCATTGGATTGACTCCCGGAGACCTGGTTTTTCGCTCTGAATCACAGGATAGGAGAAGCTGTTGACTTAGCCTTTCGAATCTCAAAGAAGGTGGTAACATTCTCGAACGCTTTGAACCGAGATATTGAAATTCGGAAATAAAATTAAGGTGTCAGTGTCTAAAGTGCATACTACCTTCCTTCTGTGAACACGAAGTTATGCTCTCGATACAGTGTGTTAGCATTACGGAAGGAAAGGCCTTCGGGAAATGTTTGACTATATACAAATTGGTATCGTTATACATAGGTTCGATTCAGCAGCTTAATATCTGTAGCCGGAAATAGGGTGTCCAATGCCAATGATATACGGCGGATTTAATCCAGGAATACTTGGTATAGCTCTCGGAATCATGGAGTAAGTGAAGCTAGTGACGCAGCTGTGCGATTCACAAAGGTGGTGGCAACGGTCTCCACCATCCTCAAGTGACGTTCCGAATCATACGATTGCTGATGTTATTAACGTAGCCGTTTGATTCTAAAGGGAAGTGGCAAAGTTCGCGAAAGATTTGACTCTCGATCTTCTAATATATTCATGAAATTAAGGTGCCGGTCACTATAACTTATCGCAATTTGTTCTACTGAACAGAATGTTCTACTCTCTATGAAGCGAGTAAGATTCACTGCAGGTAAGGCTTTCGGTAAATGTTAGACATCGATACAAACTAGTAATGTTCTCATACGCCGTGACGCTCTTGTTTAATATTCAACCCGTGGAATAAAGTGTCACTTTTCAATACTTTTCAATCGCGGGATGGGTGACGCTAATTACTTAGCTGTGCGAATCTCACAGAAAGTAGTATCGTTATGGATCAGTATGCCAATCGATCTCCTTATTCATACCTGAAATGAAGGTGCCCGTCACTAAAAGGAATAATAGGTTGTTTCCTGCAACACGAATTTAGACTGCCGATACAGCAGCTTAGAATATCGGAGGGTATGGCCTTCGGTAAAGCGATTGACTTTATAGCAATTAGTAACGTTATGAAACGGTTTGGCGCTTTATTTTAATATTCAAACCGTGAGTTACGGTGTCTATTGCCAATACTGTTCAGCGGATTTACTCCCGAAATACCACATTTGAATCTCGGAATCGAACGATAGGTGAAGCTATTTGCATAGCTGTTCGATACTCAAAGAAGGTGTCATCGTGCTCATACGGTATGTCCATCGATATTCGAATTGAAACGTGAAATTAAGCCGCCTGTCACTCAAATGCGTACTAATTTGTTTCCCGTATCACGAAGCTATAATCCTGATACGGCAGGTTAGCTGCAACGAAGGTAAGGCCTTCGGTAATGTGTTTGTGTCTATACAAATACGTGTCGGCCACTCACGATATGACCACCCACATTAGAGCTAATGCCGAGAATTCGGGTGCCTATTGCCAATGTTGTACAGGGGTTGTACTCCCAGAATGCCTGGTTTGACTACCGGCATCACAGGATAGTTGAAGGTATTGACGTAGCTGTGCCACTCTCAAAGAAAGTAGCTACATTGTAGAACGGTTTGCCCTCGATGTTCCTATGTATGCACGAAAATAATGTATTCGTCTGCTAAAATGTCTGTCTAATAATTTGATCACGTAAAAACTAAGGAACACAATTGCTGCAGCGTGTTGCGATCCCAGAATGTAAGGAATTGGGCAAAACGAATGACTTTATTCGAATTGGTAGCGTTCTCAGACAGTTGGACTCCCTACATTATTATTCATACCGTGATATAACGTGCCTATTGCTAGTACAGTTTAATGGATTTAATACCGAGAATACCTTGTCTGACTCTCGGAATCACAGGATTGGTGAAGCTATTGACTATGCCGTTTAAATCACAAGGTGGGTGGAAACGTTTTCGAACGGATTCAGCCTCGATTTGTTAAATCAAACATGAAATGGCGGTGACCGTATATAATGTGTATGTGTATTTTCATCCCTGAACACGAAATCATACCCTCGATACTGCTGGTTATGTTCTCGGATGGTAAGGCCTTCGGTAAAGAATTTGACTCTATACCAATAAGTATCTCTCAACAGCGGCTTGATTCTGCTCTTTAATGTTTATACCGTGAAATAGGGTGTCTAATGCCAATACTGTAAACCGAATTTTCTCCGGAATACCTGGTTTGACTTTCCAAATGACTGGATAAATGAAGCTATTGTCCTACCCGTTTATCTGCCACAGAATGTGGCAAAGCTCTTGAACGGCAGGGCACTCGATCTTCTATTTCATGCACGAATTCACGGTGCCGTCTCTAAATTGTGTATTTTTGTGTGTTTCCCTAAACACGTAGCTGCACTATCGATACGGCGGGTTAGCTTCCCCGACGGTAAGGCATTGGGTGAAACGTTTGACTTTATAGCAATTAGTAATGGTCTCACACGGCGTGACGCTCTATTCTAGTATTCACTCTGCAAATTTTGGTACCAATTGCCAATGCTTTGCAGCGGATTTACTCCCAGAATACATGGTTTGACTCTTGCAATCGCAGAATACGTGAGATTATTGACTTAGCCGTTCGACTCCCACAGAAGTTTGCAACGTTCTCTATCGGTTTGTCCCTCGACCTACTAATTCATACATGAGGCTATGGTGATCGGCACTAAAATGTACACTAGTTCGTACCGCTGAGCACAGTGTTATAGTCTCGATTCAGGGGGTCAGTTTTTCGGCGTGGAAGGCCTTCTGTAGGAAATTAAACCCTACTTGAATATGGAATGCCCTACAATGGGATGATGGCCATCCCGAATATTCACTTCGCCAATTAAGGTACCTATTGTGAATACTCTTCAGAGGATATACTCTCGGATTACCTGGCTTGACTCTCGGCATCACAGCATAGGTGGAGCTATTGGCTTGTTCGTTCGACTCCCAAGGAGGGTGGTAATATTCTCGATCGTTTTGGCCATCGATTTTCAAATTCATACATGAAGTTAGAGTGCCCGTCACTGAAATAAACACTAATTTCTTTCTATGATCGCGAGGTTATGCTATCGACACGGCGAGTTTGCTTCTCCAAAAGTATCGCCATCGGCAATGTGATTGACTTTATCCACAATTGGAAATGCTCTCAATAGTTTGATGCTTTACTTTTCTATTCAAACCGTGAAGTAAGGTGTCTATTGGCAATACTGATTAGAGGAATTTCTCCAGCAATACCCGGTTTGACTCTCCGATTAACTGGATATGAGAAGCTATTGACTTAGCCGTTCGACCCCCAAAGAACGGAGGGTAATGTTCTCGAAGGGTTTGACCCTCGATCTTCTAATTCATTCATGATATATGGGTGCCAGTCCCAAAAGTGAATACTAATTTGCGCCTCTGAATACGTCGTTATACCCTCGATACACCGGGTTTGTTTCTTGAAAGGTAAGACCCTGGGAAAGAGATTAACACTGTATTAATAGGTAATGTTCTACAAGAGTTTGACGCTCTACTTTATTATTCATACCGTGAATGAACGAGTCCATTGGTAATACTGCACTGCGGATTGACTTCGGCATATTTGGTTTAGCTGTCGGAATCACATAATATGAGGCGCAATTGACTTAGCGTTTGTCCCTCACAGAAGGTGACAACGTTTCCAAGCGGTTTGACTCTCAATCTTCTAACACATACATGAAGTTATGGTGCCCGTAATTCAAATGTTTTCTAATTTGTTCCTTTCATCACGAAGTCATGCTCTTGATACTGAAGGATACGTTCACGGAAGGTAACGTATTCTGCAAATAGAATGTCTCTATAACTATTTGTAATGCTCCCCGACGATTTGACTTCCCACTTTAATGCTCATGCCGAGAGTTTAGGTGCCTATTGTCAATGCTGTACAGCTCCTAGTATGCCTGGTTTAATTATCGGTATCACAGGGTAGTTGAAGGTATTGACGTAGCTGTGCCACTCTCAATGAAGGTGGCTATGTTCTCGAATGGCATGCCCTCGATATTCTTATATATGCATGAAAATACTGCATCCGTCTGTTGAAATGTATAATAATTTGAACACGTGAAAACTAAGGAACGCAATTGCTGCAACGTGTTGCGTTCACGGAAGGTAAGGTATTCGATAAAAGGAGTGGCTTAATACGAATTGTTAATGTTAGCCGACGGGACGATTCTATACTTTATCATTCATACACTCAATTTAGGAGTTTATTGCAAAACTGTTCTGCTCCTTTTCCCCAGGAATACCTTGTTTGACTCCCGGTATCACAGGATAGGTGAAGCTATTGACATAGCTCTGTTCGACACTTTAGGCAGGTGGTAAGAGTCTCCAGAGTCTCCATGGGTTTGACTCTGGATCATCATATTGATACATGAATTATAGGTGTCCCCCAATAAAATGTGTAATAATTTGTATCTCTGAGCACGAAGCTACACTCGCTGTATAGCGAGCTTCGTTCGCCGAAATTAAGGTTTTCGGTAAATCGTTTTACTATATACCTACTGGAAAGGTAGTCGAACGGATTTTCCCTACTTTCATAATCATATCGTGAAATAAGGCTACTATTGTCAATACCGTTCAGCAAATTTACTCCCGGAATAACTTGTGCAACTTTCGGAATCACAGAATTCGTCCAGATATTGACTTAGCTATGCGACTCGTAAATCGTTGTTGAATGGCTTTTACTCTCGATTTTCTTACTCGTACCTGGAATTAAGGGTGCATGTCGAAAAAATGAAAAGTAATGTGCTTCTTTAAGCATAAAGTGGTACTCTCTATATGGCGCGTTTGTTTCGCGGTAGATAAGGCTTTCTGTATAAAATTTGACTACAAACCAATAGATAAGGGTCTACAATGGTTTGGCGCTCAACCTTAATATTTATACCGTGAATGAAGATGTCCGTTTCCAGTAGTATACAGTGTGCTGACTCCCGGAATACCCTGTTTGAGCTTCGGAATCACAGGATAGCAACACCTATTGATCTAGAAGTTCGACTCTCGAAGAGGATGGTAACGTTGTGAAACGATTTGACGGTCGCTCTTATTACTCGTACATGAAATTTATGTGTACATCACTACAATGCGTACTAATTTGTTTCCTTGGACTCGTCATTAATATCTCGATACAGCGAGTTATGTTCTCGGAATGTAAGGACTTCGTTAAAAGGCATGATTCTATAAAAATTGACACTGACCTCCGACAGATTGTCCCTCAGCTTCAATGTTCAAACCGTGAATTGTCGCGTCTATTGCCAATACAGTTCTGTGGATTAACTCCTGGAATTCCAGGCTTGACTCTCGGAATCCCAAGGGTAGGTGAACCCATTGACACAGCAATTCAATTCTGCTAGAAGGTGTTATCGACCTCGAACGGTTTGACACCCAATCTTTTAATGCATATATGAAATTAAGATGCCCATCGCTTAAATGTAAAATAATTTCTTTCCTGAACACGAAGTTATACTCCAGATCGAGCGGGTGAGGATCGCGGAAGGTAAACCCGTCGGGTAAACGTTTGACATTATAGCAATTGGACGCGTTCTACAACGGTTTTTACGGTCTGTGTTAATATTCAAACCGTGAACTGAGGTATCTATTACCATTACTCGTCAGCGAATTTACCCCGGTGTATCTGATTTGTCTCTCGTATCCACAAGACAGCAAATGCTATTGACTCATCTGATCGACTAGCAAAGAAGATGGTATCGTTCTGTAACGGACTGACCCTCGATCTTCTGCTTCATGCATGGAATTAAGGCGCCGCGTCACTAAAATGTATACTAATGTGTTTCTCTGAACACGAGGCTATACTGTCGATGAGAAAGGTGCGGTTCGCGGATGGTTAGACCTTCGGTAAGAAGTTTGAATATATACCAATAATTATCGTTCTACAACGGTTTGACTGTGTACTTTAATATTTATACCGCGAAACAGGGTGTCTAATGCCAATATTGTAGAGCAGCTTTACTCCTCGGATACCTCATTTGATGATCGGAAATCATAGGATAGGTGAAGCTACTGACGTAGACCTTCGATGATCAAAGGAAGGTGGTAAAATTCGCAAACGGATTGACTCCCGATCTTCTAATTCGCATATGTCGTTATGGTACCCGTCATTAAAATCTGTTGTAACTTTATCCACTATACACGGTGTTATACTATCGATACAGCGGGTAGGCATGTCGGAAGGTAAGGCCCTCGGGAAAAAGTTTGACTCTATATAAATAGGTAATGATGTACAACGGTATGACGGTCTGCTTTAATATTCATACCGTGTATTGATTTGTCCATTGCCAACGCAGTTCAGCTGATTTCCTCCAGTAATACCCGGTTGGGCTATCGGAAACGCAGGACAGGTGAAGCTATTAATATAGCCGATTGTCTCCTACAGAAGGTGGTAGCGTCCTCAAGCTGATAGATCCACGACTTTCTTATTCATATACGCAATTAATGTACCCGCCACTAAAATATATATCAGTTTTTATCACTGAATTTGTTGTTATGCTATCGACACAGCGGGTTAGGTTCGCGCAAAATAAATGCCCTCGGAGGAAAGCTTTACTCTCTACGTATTGGTAAACATCTACTACGGCTTGACTATAATACTATTGCGAATACTGTTCAGCATATTTAAATCCGGAATACCTGGCTTGCCTCCCCGAATCACAGGATAGGTGAAGCTGTTGACTTTTCCGTTCGTCTCTAAAATAAGGTGGTAACGTTCTCGAAAGGTTTGACGTTCGGCCTTCTAATGCACACATGAAGTTAAGGTGTCCGTCACTGAAATGGAGAATCATTTCTATATCTGGGCACGAACTGTAATATACTGTTATGATATTTTCGATTTTTTTCAAAGTTTCAGGTTTTTAATTTCAGAAATTGAATCGCACGTGAAAAGTGACTTTGGAATTTGTTGAGCATACGTTTGTGACAATATTTTTTTATATTACCTGTTATATTATATGATTCTCTCCATATGTACCTTCGCTACCGGCACGATACCACCGGAGACGTCTTGTGGTAGCGATCAGTAGATGGGTACGACACCACTTGATGGTCGTTGGAAATTACTATTGCATTGATATTGTACCGTATGCATCTTTCCCAGTTTTCCGTTTATTTATACATACTGTAATTTAATATTATGACATTTTCGATATATTACAAAATTCCAACTTTTTATCTTAAAAAATTGTATTTCTTTGTAAAAGTTCCTTTTGAATTAGTTGAGCTTACGTTTATTCCAGTATTTTATTAAGCTTGTTGTTATTTTATATTGTTGTCTGTATTCTGTACCAACGCATCCGGAGCAAGACGACTGCAGAGGTCTGGTAGTTCTACACGGCAGCGCGAAGCGGCATTACTGTATTGTTTTAGTTAATCCCTTATCCTTGATTATGTACCATATAAATTCTGTCCCAGTTTTTTATTTGTTTATCGATACTGTAATATAATGTTGTTATATTTTCGTTCTTCTTCCAAATTTTAAAATTGTACGTAAACAAATTGTATTTCTTAGTAAAAGTGCCTTTGAAATTAGTTGAGCGTACGCATTTATGACATTATCTTGTTAAAAATATTGTTATTTGATATTATTGTCTGCATAAGTACCTACGCTGTCGGAGCTACTCGAATGGCCGGGGCATGTAGTTGCGTTCGGGATATCGGAGGGATACTACTCTATGGTCGACGTTAACTTCTTTAACCCTGCTTTTGTACTGTATGCAATTTTTCCCCAATTCCCCATTTATTTACACATTCTGTAATTTAATGATATAATATTTTCGATTTTTTTCAAAATTTTCATTTCTTATTTGAAGAATTTGTATGACTTAGTGAAAGTGTCTATGCAATTCGTAGGGTTTACGTTTATGATATTATTTCGTTACCCTCATTGATACTTTATACGATTGGCTGTATGAGCACGAACGCTTCCAGACCGACATTGCGGGAGTGGTATTGTTGTTGCGTGCTGTAGATCGGGGCGGCATATTGCATGGTCATTGTTAATTACTTTAGCAATAAGACTGTTCTGTACGCATTATTTCGCAGTTTTCTATTTATTTCTACATACTGCAATTTACTCGTCCGATATTTCCGATTATCTTCAAAACATCCAATTGATAATGTCAGAAATTGTATTTCTCAGTAAATATGTCTGGAGAAATATATGAATGTACGTTTATGGCAATATTTTGCAAATCTTATTGTTGTTTTGTATGATTGCCTGTATGCATCTTACTTACGCATCTGGTGTGACAAGAAAAGAGTGGACTTGCCGCTGTGTTCGGCAGATCGGATGGTCAATACTGGCTGGTCTTCGTTAATTTCTTTAATCATGGTATTGTAACCTATGCATTTTGTTCGCTTTCCTCTTTAATACTACATTCAGTTATTTACTGCATTGATATTTTCGATTTCTCACACAATATCAATTGGTTATTTCATAAATTGTATTTCTTACTAAAAATGTCCTTGAAATTATTTGAGTGTAGGCTTATGTCATTATTTTGGTAAACTTACAGTTGTCTTATACGATTGTCTGTATGAATACCTACGCTTCCTGTGCGACAATACTGGAGTGGCCTTGAAGTTGCGAAAGCCAGATCAGCGCAGCATACTGGAAGGTCTTCGTTTATTTCGTTATACTTGATTATGTACCGTTGTCATTTTCCCCCAGTTTTTCATTTTCTTATGCGTACTGTAATTTACGGTTATGATATTTCCCATTTCTTTTTCAAAACTTCAACCATTTTGTTTTAATAATTGCATTTTTTTGGAAAAGTGCCATGGAATTAGTAGAGTGAACGATTATGACAATATTTTGTTAAATTCATAGTTGTTTTATAGGATTGTCTCTATTTGTACCTACGCTGCCAGAATAACGCGCCTGGACTGGTCTTGCAATTTCGTATGGCCTATCGGATCGACATTACTGCATGATCTCCGTTAATTTCATTAACCTTGATATTGTACCGTATGCATTTTACCCAGTCATCCATTTAGTTATGCATACTTTAATTTAATGTATGATATTTTCGACTTTTATCAAAATTTTCAATTTTTAGTATAAAAAATTGTATTCATTAACAGAAGTGTCTGCGGAATTATTTGTGTGTACGCTTATAGCAATATTATGTTAAATTCCTTGCTATTTTGGGATGATTGATTGTATTCGTTCCTACGCTGCCAGAGAGACACGATTGGCGGAGTCTTGCTGTTTCGTGCGACAGATCGGTGGAGATTACTGGATGATCGTTGTTAATTTGTTTATCCTTAATATTGTACCGTGTGCATTCTCACACAGATTTCTCTATATTTTAACATGCAGTAATTTACAGTTATGATATATTCGATGCTTTTTTAGAATTTCGTAATCTGTGTTTAAAAAATAGTATTCCATAATAAAAGTGTCTGTGGAATTAGTTGTGTGCGTTTATGACCATATCTTGTATAATTTGTTGTTACATTGTGAGAATGTTTATATATGTACCTACGCTGCAGAAGCGACAGGACTGGATTCGTCTTGTTGTTGCGTTCGCTAGGTCGGGGTGATAACTGCTGGATGGCCTACGTTAATTTCTATAACCTTGATAGAGTATCGTATGCATTCCATCCCATTCTTCGATTTATTTATATATACTGTAATTTACTGATTAAATACTTACGAATTTTTTCAAATTTTCCAATTTTTAATATCAATCATTGTGCATTTTATGAAAAGTGTCTTCGGAATTAGTTGAGTGTACGTTTATGATCTCCGTTTTCTATATTTGTTGTTATTTTAAACGATTGTGCGTGTACGCACCTACGCTTCCGAAGCGACACGGGTAGAGTTCTCTTGCAGTTGCGTTCGAAATATCCGAGCGATATTGTTGTAGGGTGTTTGATATCTACTTTTACCTTGATATTGTGCCGTGTGCATTATTTTTCTGCATTCTGTTTATGTCTACACACTGTAATTTACTGTTATGATATCCCCAATTCCTTTCAAAATTTTCAATTTTTGGATTAAAAAATTGTATTTTTCAGTATTAGGCCTTCGGAATTAGTTGAGTGTACGTTTATGTCAATATTATGTCGAAACTTATTTCTATTTTATATAATTGTCTTTATACATACATACGCTTCCTGGGCGACATGCCTGTTATGGCCTTGGAGTTGCGATCGGCATATCGGACCGATACTACGGTATTATCTTCGTTAATTTCACTAACCTTGATATTGTGCCGAATGCATTTTTTCGGTATTCACTAGTTATTTTGACATTCTGTGATCTACTGTTATGATATTTACGATTTTATTGAAACCCTCCAACTTTTTATCTCAGAAATTGTATTTTTTAGGAACAGTGAAACCATCATAGCAGTACCGCACAGTGTATGTACAAATAAATGAAAAATTGGGAAAAAATTCTTGCTCTACAATATTGAAAGTTAAAAACATTATCGAAGAACATCCGGTAGTCTCGCTATATTCTTTCGTACGCAACTACAAGGACTCGCTAGTCGTCTCGCGCAAATAGCGTAGGTACATACACAGACAATCATGCAAAATAACAATTAGCTGAACAAAATAATGTCATACGGGTACACGAAACTAATTCCAAAGGCACTTTTACTAAGAAATACAATTTTTTAAAATAAAGATTGAAAATTTTGAAGAAAAATCGAAAATATCATAACAGTAAAATTACAGAATGCATAAATAAATGGCAAACTGAGAAAAAATTCATACAGTACAAAATCAAGGTTATGGAAAATAACAAAGACCTAATGGCAATGTCGCTCCGATCTAGCGAACGCAAATACAAAACCAATCTTGCCGTATCGCACCGGACTCGTAGGTAAGCATATGGACAATCATATAATGTAACAACAAGCATGACAGAAAATTGCAATATATGTACACTCAAATATCTCCGATGACACGTTTACTTAGAATTGCAAATCTCTAAACAAAAATTTATAATTATGACAAATCGAAGGTACCATAACACTGAATTACAGCGTATGAAATTTAATGCATGGCTCTGAAAGAATTAATATTGTAGAATATTCAGGATGAAATTATATACAAAGAATATACAGCAATGACCCACCGATCTCATGAACGCTATTACAAGACTACAGCCGCCGTGCCGCTCCGGAAAAGCTGATACGTATAGAGACAATCCTCTAAAATACACAAGAACTTACAAAAACATTAACATAAACGTACATACAACTAATTCCACAGACACTGTTACTAAGAAATACAATTTTTTATAATAAAGAATTATAATTTCGAAGAAAATTGAATATTTCGTAACAGCAAACTGCAGAACGTGTAAATAAATGGAAAACATGAGAAAAAGTGGATACGGTTCAAAATCATTGTTACACGAAAAGACGAAGACCATCCAGTATGCCGCTC
Source organism: Lasioglossum baleicum (assembly GCF_051020765.1). Taxonomy (NCBI): domain Eukaryota; kingdom Metazoa; phylum Arthropoda; class Insecta; order Hymenoptera; family Halictidae; genus Lasioglossum; species Lasioglossum baleicum. The sequence goes on along the minus strand of NW_027469826.1, from coordinate 18,655 downwards.
AGATCTGCCGTACGCAAATACAAAGCTATTACAGCTGTGTCATTCTGGAAGCGCAGGTGCGCATTTCAGGCATCTGTGTAAAATAACAGTAAGTATAGCAAAATATTATCATAATCGTACACTTAACTAATTCCAAAGATACGATTAATAAGAAATACAATTTTTTAAAATAAAAATTGGAAATATCGGAGGAAATTAAGGACATCGCAAGAGTAAATTACGGTATTCCTATATAAACAGAGAATTGCGAAAGAGGAAATACGGTACATCATTGTGGTTAAAGGAATTAACGATGACCATACAGTATGCCGCTCCGATCTCCCAAACGCAACTACAAGACCACTTCAAACGTCACGCCTCGGACGCGTAGATCCGCATACACACAACCGTATTGAAAAATAACTAGCTTAACATAATACTGTCACAAACGTAAGCTCAACTATATCCAAAGACACTTTTACTATGAAATGTTTAAATAAATGGAAGACTGGGAAGGAATGCATGCGGTACAGTACCAAGGTTAGATAAGTTATCGAAGATAATGCAGTAGTGTCGCTCCTGATCTACCGAACGTAGCTACGAGGCCTCTCCAGTCGTGTCGCACAGGAAGCGTAGGGTACCTACAAAAACAATCATATAAAATAACAATAAGATGAACAAGATAACGTCATAAACATACTCTCAACTAATTCCAAGGAAATACAATCTTGTAAACTAAAAATTGATAATTACGTGAAAAATAGAAAATGTCATAAGAGTAAATTTATAGTATGTATAAGTAAATGGAAAACTAGAAAAAGATGCGTGCGGTACAATGTCAAGGTTGGAGAAATTAGCGAAGACCATGCAGTAGATTCGTCCAGACCAGCCGTACGTAGCTACAAACAAGACCTCGCCTGTCGTGTCGTAGGATAAAGTCGAAGGGTAAAGGAATTGATGGAGACCATCCTATATTGTCGCTCGACCTGCTGTACGCAAATACAAGACAAGGCAAGTGGTATCGCTCCGACAGCGTATGAACGTATACAGACTATGATATGAAATGAAAATATGCTTAACACAATAATGTCATAACGTGCACTCATCTAATTCTGAAGTCACTTTTACTGAAAAAATACAATTCTTTATTATAGATGAAAAATATATAAAATATAAATATATAAAAATATAGATGAAAAATCGAAAATATCATAACATTAAATCACAGTATGTGTAAATAAAGGGGGAAAATTGGGACAAAATGCACACGGCTCAAAATCATCGTTAACGAAATCAACGAAGACCATCCAGTATACCGCTCCGATCTGCCGTACACCAGTACAGCGCCATTGCAGCTGTGTCGCACCGAAAGCGTAGATCCGTATACAGACAATCATGTAAAATAACAATAAGTTTAACAAAATAAATGTCATAATCGTGCACTGAACTAGTTCCACAGCCACTTCTATTCAGAAATACAATTTTTTCAACTAACAATAGACAATTTCGAATAAAATTGTAATCACCATAACAGTATATTGCAGTACTTGTATATAAATATAAAAATGAGGAAAGAACTGCTTGCGGTTCAAATCATGCCTTAAGAACTCAACGGAGACCAGACAGTAGTGTTGTTCGATCTGCCGTACCATCAATTCACTGTTCGTTGTAGAACTTTACACATTCGTATACATTCTTTCTTTATGCCGAAGGCCACTCCTTCCGAGAAGCTAACCCGCTATATTGACGGTATAGCTTCGTGTTCCGAGAAGCAAATTAGTAGACGATTTAGTGACGGGCACCTTCATTTCGTGTATGGATTAGAAGATCGGGAGGCAGACTGATCATGAACATTGCAGCCCCCTTTGAGATTCGAACGGCCAAGTGAATAAACTTCACCTATCCCGTGATTCCGAGTGACAACCCAGGAAAACCGAGAAGTAAGTCCGCTAGACAGTATTCCGAAGTAGACACCCATAACTCGCAGTTTGAATATTAACATAGGGCGTCTATCTGTCTGAGAGCGTTACCAGTAGGTATAATGTCAAACGTTTTAGCAACGTCCTTATCCTCCGAAAAACTAACCCGCTGCATCGAGAGTATTGCTTCGTGATCAGAGTTACAAATTAGTTTATATTCTAGTGGCGTGCTCCTTAATTTCAGGTATGAATAAGAAGATCGAGCGTCAAACGTTGGAGAACGAAACCAATTGGTATAGAGTCAATCGCTTCACCGATGACCTTACCCTCCGAAAACCTATCCCGCTGTATCGAGGGGTATAGCAGCGAGTTCAACGAAACGAGTTAGCATACAATTTAGTGACGGACACCTTAATTTCATGAATAAAACAGAAGATCGAGTGTGCGAAAGTTACCATCATCTTTGAAGATCGAACGGCTAAGTCAATAGCTTCATTTATCCTATAATTGCGAGAGTCAAACCTGGTATTCCGGGAGTAAATACGCTGTACTGTACTGGCAATAAACAGCTTAGTTCACGGTATGAAAAATAACGTACAGATTCACACCATTGCAGATCGTTAAGTATTAGCATGTAGTCCGACTATTTACCGAATGCCTTACCTTCCGACATCCTATCCCGCTCCTTCGAGAATGTATCTTCGTCATCGGAGAAACAAATTAGTACACAATTTCGTGTCAGGCACCTGAGTATCAGATATGAGATAGAAGATCGAGGGACATACCGTTTGAGAACGTTGGCAACTTCTTTGTCGGCCGATGGGCGAAGTCACTAGCTTCTCCTATCCTGCCACTACGAGAGTCAAACCTGTTGTTCCAGCAGTAAATCCGCTGCACAGTATTGGGAATGGAAACGTTAATTCGCGATGTGAGCGCTAAAGCAGAAAGTCAAACTGTTTGAAAACGTTACGCATTGGTATAAAGTCATATTCCTTACCGGAATCTCTTCCTTCGGAGGACATGACCAGCTGTATCGTGGGTATAACTTCGTGTTCAGAGCAACAAATTAGTAGACATTTTAGCAGACGGACGGCTTAAATAGGAGATCGATTGTCAATCCGTTTGAGAACGTTACCACCTTCATTGAGGATTGAACGGCTAAGTCAATAACTTCACATAACCTGTGATTCCGAATGTCAAACCAGGAATTTCGAGAGATATTCCGCTGAACAGTATTGGCAATGGACACCAAAGTTCACGGATTGATACTAAAATAGAGCGTCACACCCTTTGAGAAGGTTACCCATTGATATAAAGTCAGACGTTTTACTGAAGGCGCTACCTGCTGCGAATACCACCCGCCTCATAGATAATATAACTTCGTGCTCAGAGAAAGAAGACAGTATCCATTGCAGTGGCGGCAACTTTGACTTCATGTATGAATTAGAAGATCGAGCGTCAATCCGTTTGATAACGTTACCACGGTCATTGAGAGTCGAACGTCTAAGTCACAGGCTTCACCTATACTGTGATTCCGAGAGTCAAACCAGGCATTCCGGGACTAAGTACGGAGGACAGTATTGGCGATAGACACTTTAATTCACGTTCTGAAAATTAAGGTTGAAATTCAAGCTGTCGGAAAACATTATCAATTGTTATAAAGTCATACTTTATACCGAATACCACGCCCTCAGGGAACCAAACCCGTTGTAGGGAGTGTCGTGTTTTTGGTTCGCGCAAAAACATATCTCTAGAAATTTTGGCAGAGGGACCCCATATTTTCATGTTTGAGTAGCAAAATCGAGAGACCATACGCTGGAGAACGTCACCACCGTTCATGAGAGTCGCACAGCTAAGCCAACAGCTTCACGCATACTGTGATTCCGAGAGGCAACCAGGTACTCCGGAGTAAATCACCTGAGCACTATTGGCAATAGGCACCTCAATTCAAGGATTGAATATTAAGGCAGGCCATCAAGCCTTGGTAGACCATTACCTATACATGTAGGTTTAAACTTCATACACAATGCCGTACCCTCTGAAAGACTGGCCAGCTGTATCGAAAGTATAACACCGTGCTCAGAGGTACAAAGTGGTATACATTTTAGCGTCGAGAACCTTAATTTAATGACTGAATTAAAAGATAGAGGGTCCAACCGCTCCATATCATTACGACCATCTGGGAGAGACGGACGGCTAAGCTAGTACCTTCACCCATACTGCGAATCCGAGAGTCAATCCGCTGTAGACAATTGGCAATGGACACTTCAGCTCACGTTTTGAATGTTAAAGTACAGAGTCAAACATTTGTCGAGTGTTACATATTGGTATAATGCCAAAAGTGTTACGGAAGACCATACCCTCCGAGAGCCTAACCCTCCGTATCGAGAGAAGAACTCCGTGTGCAGAGAAACAAAAGTAGTATTCATATCAGTGTCGGGCACCGTATCTTCATGTGTGAATTGGAAGATCGATGGTCAAACGGCTCGAGAACTTTCCCACCATCTGTGAGAGACGAACGGCTACATCAGCAGCTCCACCTATCCTGTGATTCCGACAATCAAACCTAGTATTCCGCTAGTAAATGCGCTGAACAGTTTATCCAACAGACACATTAACTGACGGTTTGAATATTAAAGTCATGCGACAAATCATAGTAGAACGTTACCTATTTGTCTAAAGTCAAACTTTATAACGAAGGCCTATCCTTCCGAGAACCTAACTCGCTCTAGCGAGTGTATAGCATAATGTTCACGGAAGCAAGTTAGTAGGCACTTGAGGGGGCGCACACCTTATTTCCGTGCGTGGAAAGCAAAACCGATGGTCTGACTGTTCGAGAACGTTACCACCTTCTTTGTTAGATGCACATTTACTTCAATAGCTTCACCGTTCCTGTGATTCCACGTTTAAAACCAGGTGCTGCGGAAGTAAATCCTCTGTACAGTATTGGTAGTTGACACATCAATTCACGGTTTCAATATTAAAGCACAGCGTCAAGCATTGTGAGAACGATAAAAATTGCTATATATATTAACCCTTCACCGAAGACCTACCCTCCGTAAAACTAACCCTCTGTATCTAGAGTATAATTTCGTGTTCAGAGAAAGAAATTTGTGTCCATTTCAATGTCGGGTACCTTAATTTCAAGTATGATTTAGAGGATCGAGTGTCAAACCGTTCGAGAGCATCACCACCCTCTTTGAGAATCGAACGGCTGTGGCAGTAGCTTCACTTACCCTACAATTCCGAGAGTCAAGTCAGGAATTCCGCGAGTAAATCTGCTGTTCAGTATGGGCATTAGGTACCATATTTCACGGTATAAATATTAAAGCACACAGTCAAACCGTTGTAGCACGATTCCTATTGCTGGAGAGTCAAATTCTTAACCGAAGGCCTTGCCTTCCGAGAAGCTAACACGCAGTATCGAGAGTATAACTACGTGCTCAGAGAAGGAAACTATTATTCACTTCTGTGACGTGCAGCTGGGCATCATGCATGAACTGGAAGATCGAGGGTCAAGGAGTTCTAGAACGTTACTGCCCTCCTTGATATTCGATCGGTTATGTCAAAAGCTTCACCTATCCTGTTATTCCGACAGCGAAACTCGGTATCCCGGGACTCAACCCGCTGTACACTATAGACAATGCACATCTTAATTCACGGTTTGAATATTGCAGTAGGGCGTGAACCGTTTGAGCGTATTACCTATTGGTATAAAGTCATACCTTTAACCGGAGACCTTACCCTCCTTGAACCTAAACGGCGGTATCGAGAGTATAATTTCGTGATCAGTGTAACAAATCAGTACACTTTTTAGACGCAGGAACCTTAATTTCATGTATGAATTAGAAGATCTGGAGTCAAACCGTTACCAACTTACTTGAGAGTCGCAGATCTAAGTCAATAGATTGTCCGGCCAGGTGATACTGAGAGTCAAACCAGGTATTCCGGGCATCAATCCGCTGTACACTATTGACAATAATCGCGTCAGTTGAAGGTGTGAATATTATAGTTGTGCGTCAAACCGTCCGGGAACGCAACCACCCCCTTTGGGCATCAAGCGAAGAACTGAATAGCTTCACCCTTCCTGTTATTTCTATAGCTAAACCAGGTATTCCTGGTGTAAATCCACTGAATAGTATTTGCAATTGGCGCCTTAATTCAAGGTTTGAATATTGAAGCAGACTGACAAACGGTTGTAGAACGTTACCAGATGCAACAATGTTAAATGTTTAACCGATGACCGTTCCCACCGAACTACAACGCGCTGTATCGATAGTATATCATTGAGTTCTGCGGTACTAATTGGTATATGATTTAGCGACGATCACATTAATTTCATGTGTGAATTAGACGATTGAGTGTCAAATATTTCGAGAACGTTACCTTCCTGTTTGAGAGCCGAACGGCCAAGTCAATAGCCTCACGTGTTCTTGGATTCCGAGAGACGAATCAGGTATTCCTGGAGTAAATCCGATGAACAGCACTGACACGGTTTGAGCATTCAATATAGAGCGTCAAACCGTTCGAGACAGTTACAGCTTCAGTGAGACACTAACGGCTGAGTCAATAGATTCCCATATCCTGTAGTTCCGAGAGTCAAACCAGGAATTCCTGGAATCTATCCGCTCCAAAGTATTTGTAATGGACGGCTTAACTGGCGCTTTGGATACTAAAGTAGAGCGTGAAACCGTTTCTGAATGTTACCAATTTCGATACATTCAAACGTTTTCCCGACGGCGGGAACTTCTCGAAACTCGTCCGCTTCATCGAGAGTATAAGTACGTGTTTAGAGGATCAAATTATTACACACTCAAGTTACGTGGACCTTAATTTCATTATGAGGAATAAGATTAAGGGTCAAACCTTTCGAGAAAGGTACCACGTTCTTTGAGATTGAAACGGTTACGTCAGTGGTTTCATACCTCCTGTGGTTAAGAAAGTCAAAGGAGATATTTGGGGTGTAAATGCGCTGACCAGTACTGTCGATAGATACCTTAATTCGAGGAGTGAATATTGAAATAGATCGTTACACCGTGAGAGATCGTATGAATTGATATAAAGTCAAACATTTTACACTATGTCTTACCGTCCGAGAAGATAACCAGCCGTATGGAGAGCTCAGCTTCATGTTTAGAGAAACAAAATGGTATACAATTTAGTGACGGCACCATAAATTTATGTAAGAATTAGAATATCGAGATTCAAAGCCTTGGAAAACGTTACCATCCTGTGTTAGAGACGAACGGCTAAGTCAATAGCTTCACCTATCCTATACTTCGGAGAGGCAAAGCCGGTATTCCAGGAGTACATCCGCTGAAGGGTATTGGCCATACACACCTTAATTCACGGTATAAATATTATGGTACTGGTTCGAACCGCCGGAGAACATTATCAATTAACATAAGGCAATACTTTTTACCCAATACCATACCTTCCGAGATCCTAATTCGCTGTAGCGAGTGTCGAGCTTAGTGTTCATGGAAACAAATGTGTGGGCATTTCAGCAGACCGTCACCTCAGTGCCACGTATGAATAGCAAAATCGAGAGTCAAGCTGATGGAGAACGATATCATCTTTCTTATAGAGGCGTAGGGCTATGTCAATAGCTTCTCCTACCCTGTAATGCCGAGAGTTAAACCAGGTACTCCGTGAGTCTATGCGATGCACAGTATAAGCAATTGGCACCATAAATCACAATTCGAATATTAAAGTCGACCGTAAAACCGTTATACTACGTTACCTATTCGTATAGAATCAAACATTCTGACGAAGGCCTTACCTCCCGAGTAGTCCAACACGCTGTAGGGCGTGTGATGCATAGTAATCACGGAGTCAAATTAGTATACATTTTATAAGACGGCACTTTATTTTCATGTATTTATGGCATAATCGAAGGTCAAACCGTTCGAGAATGTTGCCACCGTCTTCGAGAGTCAAGCGGCTAAGTCAATTGCCTCATGTACCATACGATTCCTAGAGTCAGACAAGGTAAGTAGGCAGGAAATCAGCTGAACAGTACATGCAGCAGACACCTTAATTCACGGTATGAATATTAATCTACAGATCCAAGCCGTTCGAGGACGGTACTTATTGCTATAGAGTTAAACATTTCAGGGAAGGCGTTACTTTCGAGTAGCTAACCCACTGTATCATGAATGTAACTTCGTGTTCAGAGAAGCAAATTAGTAAACATGTTAGTGTCGGTGGCCTTAACGTCATGTATGTATTGGAAAATCGAGGATAAAGCCGATCGCGATCGTTACCACATTAGTTGAGAATCGAACTACTTAGTTATTAGCTTCACCTACCCTATGATTCCGGGAGTCAAACCAGAAATTTCTGGCGTAAATCCGCAGAACACTGTTGCCACTAGACACCTAAGTTCACGGTTTTAATATGAAAGTAGAGAGACAGTCCAATTGAGAACGTTAGCAATTTATATATGGTCAAACATTTTACTGAAGACCGTATACTGCGAATGTCTTATTCACAGTATATGAGAGTGTAGCATCGTGTACAGAGGAACAAATTATTATATACTGTGCAGACGGGCACCTTAATTTCAAGTATGAATTAGCAGATTAGGGTAAAACCTTTCGAGAACGTTACTACCCTATTTGTGATTCGAACGGCTAAGTCAATGGCTTCACATCTCCTGCTACTCCGTTAGTCAAACCAGGTATTCGGGAGAAAATGCGCGGAACAGCTATGACAATAGACACCTTGATTCACGGCTTGAACATTAAAATTGAGCTTCAAACCGTTGGTTAACGTTATCGATTGATGCAAAGTCAAACATTTTACCGATGGCAGTACCATTCGCGAACCTCACCCGCTTCATTGAGAATATTACTTCGTGTTTAGAGGATAATTTTAGTAGACAATTTAGTGACGGCACCTAAAATTCATGCAAGAATTATACGATAGAGTGTCAAAATTTTCGAGACCGTATCCACATTCTGCTGCAAAAAAACGGCTATGTCAATAGTCTCACCTATCCAGTGATTCGGAGAGTCAAACCAGGTGTTGCTGGAGTAAATCGGCTGAATAGTATTGCCATCAGACACATTAATTCACTGTATGAATATTAATCTCACATGAGAAATGACTGTAGAACGTTACCTGTTCGTCTAGAGCATAACTTTTTACCGAAGGCCTATCGTACCGAGAACCTAATCCCCTGTAGCGAGTGTCTAGCATAATCTTCACAGAATCAAGTTAGTTGTCACTTTAGCAGAGGCACACCATATTTCCATGTATGATTAGCAAAATCGAGAGACAGACCATTCGAGAACGTTACCACCTTCTTTGGTAGCTGCAAAGCTACTTGAATAGCTTCACCTATCCTGTGATTCAGAGAATCAAACTAGGTTCTCCGGGATTAAAGCCGCTGAACAGTATTGGCAATCGATACATTTATTCCCGGTTTGAATACTGAAGTAGGGCGTCAATCCGTTAGAGAACGTTATCATCTTCCTTGAATGTCACACTTCTGTGTCAATAGCTTTCTATTCAAACCGTGAATTAGAGTGTCTATTGGCTGTACTGATCAGCGGATTTCCTCCAGGAATACCTGGATTGACTATCCCAATCCCTAGATCCGTGAAGCTATTGAGAGAGCCGTTCGAATCTCACAGAAGGCGGTAACTTTCTCGAATGGTTTGACGATCGATCTTCTTATTCGTAATGAAGTGAAGGTCCCCGTCACTGAAATGATTACTAATTTCTTTCGCTGAACCGAAGTTAAACTCTCGATAAAGCGGGTTATTTTTTGGAGGGTATGGACTTCGGTAAATCGTTTAACTCTATACGAATAGGTAATGCTCTACAATGGTTTGATGCTCTGCTTTAATATTCATACCGTGAAATAAGGTGATAATTGCCAATACTCTTCAGCGGATTTACTCCGATATTACCTGATTTGACTCTTGGACTCACAGGATAAGTGAAACTATTGACCTAGCCATTCGACTCTCATAGAATTGTGTCACCTGTTCGAATCTCAGGGATGGTAGTCACGTTCTCGTAAGCTTTGACACTGGATCTTCGAATTCACACATGAATTTAAGGTTGCCGTCATTGAAATATATACTAGCTTGCTTCCATGAACTCGAAGTTATACTCTCGATACTGCTGGATAGGTTCTTGCAAGGTACGGCCTGCAGTGAGAAGTTTGATTCTATAGTAGTTGGTAGCGTTCCACAATGGTTTAATTCTGTTCTTTAATGTTTATACTGTGAAATAGCGGGTCTAATTCCAGTACTGTATTGCGGGATACGTCGCGGAATACCTGGTCTGTCTCTAGGAATCGCAGGATAGGTGAAGCAGTTGGCGTTTCTGTGCGACTCCCAACGGAGGTGGGAACGTTCTCCAACAGTTTTACTCTAGATCTTCATATCAATACATGAAATTATGACGACCGTCACTAAAATGTATAGTAATCTGTTCCTCTGAACACGATGTCACACTCTTGATATAATGCGTTAGGCATTCGGAGGGTAAGGGATTAAGTAAGACGTTTGACTTTATTCCAATTGGCAACGATAGTAAACGGATTGACTCGGTACCTTAATATTACACCCGGAAATAGGGTGTCCAATGCCAATTATCTTCATCGGATTTACTCCTGGAATGCATGACTAGACTCTTAAAATCTCGGAATAGGTCAAGCTATTGTCATAGCCATCCGTCTCTAAATGAGTGTGGTAACTTTCTCGAACGTTTTGACTCTCGAACATGATATTTATACACAAGCTTGTGGTGATCCTGCGCTAATAGGTCTACTAATTTGTGTTCGCGCACACTTAGCAGCACACTCCCTACTGCGGGTTAGGTTCTCGGATGGTACGGTATTCCATAAAAAGAATGACATTATTCGAACTGGTAGTGCTCCCCGACGGTTTTACTCCCGACTTTAATATTCGTACCGTGAATTAAGATGTCTGTTGCGAAGCATGTCATCGCATTTACTACCGGAATACCGCGGATGACTTTTGGAATCGTTGTGTAGGTGTAGCGATTGAATTAACCGCTCGTCTATCCAAGATGGTGGTGACGATATCGAACGAATTATTTATTATTCTACCTGTGAATTGAGGTGTCTATTGCCCATAGTGTACTGCGCATTTATTACCGGGATACCTGGTTTGACATTCGGAATCACAGGAAATGTGGAACCATTTATTTAGCCGTTCGTCTCTTACAGAAGGTGGCAACGTTCTGCAACGCTTTGACTTTCGACGTTGTTAGTTACACACAAACATGTGGTGCTAGCCCTCTAAGATGCCAACTAATATGTTTCCGTCCACATTAAGCAGGACACTCACTACAGCGGGTTAGGTTCTCGGAAGGAATGGCATTCGGTGAAAGAAATGACTCTTTGGGCATGCGTTACGTTCTCAGTCAGTTTTACTCCTACATTAATACTCGTACCGTGAATTGAAGGCTCCATTGGCCAATTCCGTGCAGCGGAATTTACTCCAGGGGTACCTGGTATGACGCTCGGAATTACACGATACGTGAAGCTATTGACTTAAACGTTTGAATCTCAAGGGAGGTGGTAACGTTCTCGAAAGGTTTTTCCCCCGATCTTCTAATTCATACATAGAATTCAGCTGCGCGTCAGTAAAATGAATGCTAATTTGTTTCCCGAAACACGAAGTTATACTCTCGATACAGCGGATTAGGTTCTCGGCTGGTAAGGTCTTCGGTAAGATGTTTGACAGTATACCAATATGTATTGTTCTACAACGGTGTGACGTACTGTATTAATATGCAATTCGCGAATTAAGGTATCTATTGCGAATAATGTACAGTGCATTTATTCTCGAAATAGCTAGTTTGACTTTCGGAATCACTGGATGTATGAAGCCATGAACGTAGCCGTTCAAATCTCGAAGAATGTGGTAACTTTCTCGAACGGTTTGACGCTCGATCTGGTAATTCAAGCATGAAATTCCGGTGCGCGTCACTAAACTGTATACTAGCTTGTACCTCTTGAGACGGTGTTATACTCTTGCAGCAACCTTTCAGTTTTTTCGGAGAGTAGGGCGTTCCGTAAGAAGTTTGGCCCTACACGAATACGTAATGTTCTACAACGGTTTGTCGGCCTGCTTTAATATTCAAATCGTGAATCGTTGTGTCTACTGCCATCTCTTCTCAGCAAATTTCCACCTGGAATACGTGGTTTGACCGTCGAAAGCACAGGTTAGGTGTAGCAATTGACTTAGCCGTTCGAACCACAAAGATTGCGATAACGTTCATGAACAGTGTGACCCTCGATTTCTAGTTCATACATCAAGTCAGCGTGCCTGTCACTGAAATGAATACCAACTTCTTTCTCTGAGCACCAACTAATACTCTCCATGAAGCCGGTGCGGTTCGCCAAACATTAGGCCTGCGGTAATACGATTACCTTTATACCAATTGCTAACGCTATTAAACGGTTTATCGCACTACTTTAGTGTTCAAATCGTGAAGTGAAGTGTCTATTCCCCAAACTGTTCAGCGCATTTACTCCCAGGATACATGGTTTTTACTGTCCGAATCACAGAATAGGTGAAGCGATTGACTTAGCCGTTCGTCTCTCAGAGAAGGTGGTAAGGTTTTCGAACGGATTGACACTCGACCTTCTAATTCATACATGGAATTAATGTGCTCGTCGCTAAATGGTACACTAATTTGCTCCTCTGAACACGATGTTATACTCTCGATTCAGCTGGTTAGGCTTCCCGGAAGGTAAGGTATCCGTTAAAGAGTATTACTTTATACAGACTGGTAAAGCTCTCAAACGGTTTGACGCTCTGCTTCAATATGCAAGCCGCGAATGAAGGTGTCCATTATCAATACTGATCAGCGGATTTACCCCCGGAATATCACGTTTGGCTTTCGGAATCGCAGGACAGGTGAAACTGTAAACTTAGCCGTTCAACTGTTAGACAATGTGGTAACGTTCTCGAACGGATTGATACAAGGTATTCCTATTGATACATGAAATTAAGATGTCCGTCTGTGAAATAGTCTGCTAGATCGTTCCTGTGAACTCAAAGCGAAGACAATTGCTACGGCGGCTTGCGTCCTTGGAATGTAAGGTATACGTTAATAAGAATGACCTTATTACAATTGGTAATGTGCTCGGACTGTTTGACTCTCAACCTTAGTACTCATGCCGTGAATTACGGTGTCTATTGCCAATACTCCTCAGCGGATTTACTCCAGGAACACCCAGTTTGACTCTCCGAATCACTGGATAGGTGAAGCTATCGACTAAGGCATCGTTACACACAGAAGGTGGCAACTTCCTCGAACGGTTTGATCTTCGATCTTTTAATTCATTCCTGAAGTTAAGGTGCTCGTCACTAAAATATACAATAATGTGATTCCATAATCACGTAGCTATACTCTCGAAATGGCGGGTCAGATTCTTGGACGTTAAGGTCATCGATAAAGAGTTTGACTTGCTATCAAACGGTATTATTGAGACATAACTCACGGTATGAATATTAAAGAACAGAGTCAAACCGCTGGAGAACGTCACCAATTACTGTAACGTCATACTCCATACCGGATACCTTACCTTTCGAGATAATAACCCGCAATTACGTGGGTTTAACTTCGAGTTCAGGAAGAGAAATTAGTGGACATTTTACCAGACGGACACCTTAATTCTATGAATGAATTAGAAGATCGGGGGTCGAACCGTTCCAGATTGTTACCTCTTTCGTTGAGTGTCGAACGGCTGAATCAATTGCATCACTTATAGTTGCGATTCCGAGAGTCAAGCCTGGTATGCCAGGAGTAAATGTGCTGAACATTATTAGCAATAGACATCTTTATTCACAGTATGAACATTAAAGTAGAGCGTCAAACCGCATGGGAACGTTACATATTGACATAGCATCATACTCTTTATCGTGTACCTTACCATCGAAAACATAAGACGCTGTATCGTGGATTTAATATCCCGTTCAGAGAAACAAATGAATATACATTTTAGTGACCGCCATCACAAATTCATTTCTGAGTAGGAAGATCGAGAGTCTACCATTTCGAGAATGTTACTACCTTTTATGATTGTCGCATAGCTATTGCAATATCTTCACGTACTCTGTGATTCCGCGAGACACACCAGCCATTGCGGGAGTAAATCCGCTGAACTGTGGATGCAATACACTATTCACGATTTGATCAATAAGGTATCGAGTTATACCGTCGGAGAACATTAATAGTTGCTATAGAGTCAAACTTTGTGTCCCAGGTCTGACGTTACGAGATGACAACCATCTGTATTCAGAGTGCAACTTTGTGTTCAGAGAAGCAAATAATTATACATGTTTGTGATGGGCACCTTAATTTCATGTATGAATTAGGAGATCGAGGATCTAGCCCTGAGAGAACGTAATCACCCTTTATATGGGTCGAAAGGCTCTGTCAATAGCTTTCCATATCCTGTGATACCGAGTGCCAAGTCAGGTATTCCGGATGTAAGCGGGCTGAACAGCGTTGACAAAGGACACCTTAATTCCCGGTATATATAAGATGGTCAAGATATAAACCGTGGAAGATAAATAGAAATTCATATAAAGTCACTCATTTTACCAAATACCTAACCATCTGAAAACCGAACCCCCTGTCGATAGTGCCTAGCATAATGTTCACGGAAACACCTTAGTAGACACTTTAGCAAACGCAGATCTTATTTCCATGTATCAATAGCAAAATCGAGAGAAGGACCTGTCGAAGACGATACCATCTTCTTTTCTAGCCGCGCAGCTACGTCAATAGCTTCATCTACCGTGAGATTCCGAGAGTATCGCCAGGTATTCCTGGAATAATCCGCTGAACAGTTTAGGCAATAGACAGCTTATTTGACGGTATAATTATTAAAGAAGAGCGTCGAAACCTTAGAGTGCGATACCAATTTGTATAAAATCAAACGTATTAGTGATGGCCTTACCTTTCGCTATCCTCACCGGTTTCATCGTGTGTATAACATCGTGTTCAGTGAAAGAAGATAGTGTTCATTTCAATAACGGACACAATAACTTCATGTTCAAATTAGAAGATCGGTGGTCAAACCTTTCGAGAACTTTGCGACTTTCTGTCTGAGACGAACTGCTATGTCAGTAGCTTAACCTATCCTGTGATTCCGAAAGTAAAACAAGGTATCCCGCGAGTAAATCCACTGATCAGTTTTGGCAATAGACACCATAATTTACGGTTTGAATATTTAATTATTGCGTCAAACCGTTTGAGAGCGTTACCAATTGGTATATCGACAATCGATTTACCGGAGACCTTACCATTAGAGAATCTAAGTCGCTGTTGCCACTGCCTTAGTTGTCATTCACGGAAACAAATTAGTAGACGTTATAGCGGAAGCACGCCTTATTTTAATATATGAACAGAATTGTCGAGAGTCAAACCGTTTGAGCGCGATCCCATCTCTTTTGGTTGTCGAACGGATAAGTTAGTAGCTTGACCTATCCTCACAATCCGATAGTCAAACTAGGTATTCCGGTAGTCAGTCCCTGAACACTATAGACAGTGTATACCTTAATTCAAGGCCTGAATATTAAAGTACACAGTTTAAGGTTCGTAGAACGTTACCTATTGGTTTAATGTCAAAAGATTTATCGAAAGTCTTACCATCCGAGAACCTAACCCGCACCATCGAGAGTATAACCTCGTGTTCAGAAAAGCAAATTAATCTTAATTTCAGTGACGGGCACCATATCTTCATGTATAAATTACAGTATGTAGGGTAAAACCGTACGGGAACGTTATCACCATCTTTGAGTGTCGAACGGCTAAGTCAAATGCATCGCATGTATGAATCACTGGATCGAGCGTCAAGCCGTTCGAAAACGTTTCCACCTTCTGTGAGAGACGAACGGCTACGTCAATAGGTTCGACCATCCTGCGATGCCGAGAGTCAAACCTGGTATTCCGGGGGTAAATGCGTTGGACTATATTAGCAATCGACACCTCAATTCACGGTATGAATATTAAAATAGAGCATCAAACCAATTAAGAACGTTACCAATTGCTGTAAAGTCAAACGCTATACCGAAGACCACACCCTCCGAAAAAATAACCCGCCGTATAGAGAGTGTAACTTCGCGTTCAGAGAAGCCAAGTAGTATTCATTTTAGCTATGGGCACCATAACTTCATGTACGAATTAGACGGCCGAAGGTCCTACAGCTCGGGAACGATGCCACCTTCTGCGAGGGACGAGCGGCGAAGTCAATAGCTTAACCCATCCTGCGATTCCGAAAGTCAAGCCCGGTACACCGGGACTAAATCCGCTGAACCGTATTGGCAACTGACACCATAATTCTCGGTATATACATTAAAGTAGAGCGTCAAACCGTATTATAGCGTTACCAATTGTATAAAGTCAAACACTTTACCAATAGACTTGCCTTCGGAGCAGCTAACCTGCCGTTTCGAGAATATGACTTCGTGTTCAGAGATCGAAGATCGTATTCATTTCAGTGCATGGCATCGGAACGTCATGTATGAATTACAAGATTGTAGTATAGTCAAGTATAAGTCAATTGTTCCACCTATCGTATATTCGAAGAGTCAAACCAGATAATCTGAGGGTAAATGGGATGAAGAGTATTAGAAATTGAGACCTAAATCTGCGGAATTAATATTAAAATAGAGCGTCACGCCGTGTGAGAAAGTAACTGATTGATATAAAGTCAAACGCCATACCGAATGCCTGACCGTCGGAGAAGCTATCCCGCAGCATCGAGAGTATTGCTACATGTTTAGGAAACACAATAGTAAACATTTTAGTGACGGGGAAGCTATTCCCATTATGAGTACGAAGTCCGAGTGTCAAACCGTTCGAGAAAGATACAAGCTTCTGTGAGAAACAAAGACTGAGTAACGAGCATCACATATCCTGGGATTCAAAATGTCAAACCAGTCATTCCGGCAGTAAATGCGCTGTACACTACTGGCAATAGATACCTTAATTCGCGGATTGATTACTAAAGTGGAGCGTGAAACCGTTTGAGATCGTTACCAATTTGTATAAAGTCAAGCGTTTGACTGAAGACCTTACACTCCGAAAACCTAACCCGCTGTATCGCAATTATAACTTCGCGTTGAGAGCAACATATTATAATACATGATTGTGTCGTGCACCTTAATTTCATGTTTGATTTAGAAGATCGAGTGACAAACCGCTAGCGTACGTTACCTCGTTCCATGAGAGTAGAACAGCTAAGCCCATAGCTTCACTTATCTTGTGATTCCGAAACATAAACCAGATATTCCGGGAGAAAATGCGCTGTACACAATAGGCAATAGAATCGTTAATTCGCGATATAAATATTTAGGTAATGTGTCAAGCAGACGGAGAAGATTACGAATTAAAATGAAGTAATTCATTTTACCCAATACAATACCTTCCGAGAACCGGTACCGCTGTAGCGCGTGCCTAGCTGAGTGCTCACGGAAAGAAATAAGTAGACATTTAAGCAGACGGACAACTTATTTTCATTTGTGAAAAGAATATGCAAGAGTCAAGAAGTTCGAGATCGATCCAATCTTCTGTAAGAGTCGACCGACTAAGTCGACAACTTCACCTATCACGCTATTCCGATAGGCAAACTAGGTATTCCGAGAATCAATCAGCTTTACACTATTGGCAACGGAAACTTTAGTCCACAGTTTAAATATTAAAGTACAGAGTCAAACATATGTAGAACGTTCCATATTGTTATAAAGTCAATCGTTTTGCCGAAAGCCTTTCCATACGCGAAGCTAGTCCGCCATATCGAGAGTATAACTTCATGTTCATTGAAACACATTAGTACCCACTTCAGTTACAGTACCTTAAATACAAGTATGAATTAGAATATCGATGGTTATACAGTTAAAGGACGTTACCACCGTCTTTGAGAGTTGAATAGCTAGGTCAAATGCATCGCCCGTCCAGTGGATCGGAGATTCAAATCAGGTAATCCAGGAGTTAGTCCGCTGAAGATTATTGGCAATTGAGACATTAATTCACGGTTTCAATCTTAAATCAGAGCGTGAAAGCCATTTAGAGCGTTGCCAATTGGTATAATGTCCACATTACCGACGGCCTTACCCTCGGGGAAGCACACTCGACGTCTCGAGAGTATAACCTCGTGTTCAGAGAAAGGATATCGTCTCCAATTCTGCGGTAGACACCTTAATTTCATGTATGAATTAGGAGATCGAGGGTCAACTCGTTCGACGACATTGCCACCTTCTTCGGGATACGAAGGGCTATGTCAATAACTTCACCCATCCTGTTATTCCGATAGACAAACCAGGTATTCTGAGAGTCATTCGGAAGTACGGTATTGGCAATAGACACCTTAATTTACGGTATAAGTAGCAATATAGAGACTCGAACCATTGTTGAACGGTACATAATCGTATATGGACCAATTTCGTACAGGTTACCACACCCTCGGAGAGCCTAGCCCGCTGCAGCAAGTCTCTTGCATAGTGTTCAAGGAAACAAATTAGTAGACACTTTAGCAGACGGACACGTTAATTGAATGTAGCAATGGGAAGGTTGAGGGTCTACCCTTTGGATGACGTTACCACCTTCCGTGAGAGACGAACGGCTTAGTCCATAGCTTCACCTATCCTGTGGTTCGCAGAGTCAAACCAGGTACATCGGAAGTAAGTGCGATGACGTGGTGTGGAAATAGATACCTTAATTCGCGGCGTGAATATTGCAGTAGATCGTCAAAACGC
>NW_027469825.1:0-61059 GCF_051020765.1 Lasioglossum baleicum | reverse complement strand
AGCCTGCGGGATGCATCCTCTCGCAGGTGTTTTTACTCGGCTAGCCTGCGGGATGCATCCTCTCGCACGTGTTTTTACTCGACTAGCCTGCGGGATGCATCCTCTCGCACGTGTTTTTACTCGACTAGCCTGCGGGATGCATCATCTCGCACGTGTTTTTACTCGACTAGCGTGCGGGATGCATCCTCTCGCACGTGTTTTTACTCGACTAGCCTGCGGGATGCATCCTCTCGCACGTGTTTTTGCTCGACTGGCCTGCGGGATGCATCCTCTCGAACGTGTTTTTGCTCGACTGGCCTGCGGGATGCATCCTCTCGCACGTGTTTTTGCTCGACTAGGCTGCGGGATGCATCCTCTCGCACGTGTTTTTACTCGACTAGCCTGCGGGATGCATCCTCTCGCACGTGTTTTTGCTCGCCTAGCCTGCGGGATGCATCCTCTCGCACGTGTTTTTACTCGACTAGCCTGCGGGATGCATCCTCTCGCACGTGTTTTTACTCGACTAGCCTGCGGGATGCATCCTCTCGCACGTGTTTTTGCTCGACTGGCCTGCGGGATGCATCCTCTCGCACGTGTTTTTACTCGACTAGCCTGCGGGATGCATCCTCTCGCACGTGTTTTTGCTCGACTAGCCTGCGGGATGCATCCTCTCGCACGTGTTTTTGCTCGACTAGCCTGCGGGATGCATCCTCTCGCACGTGTTTTTGCTCGACTAGCCTGCGGGATGCATCCTCTCGCACGTGTTTTTACTCGACTAGCCTGCGGGATGCATCCTCTCGCACGTGTTTTTACTCGACTAGCCTTCGGGATGCATCCTCTCGCACGTGTTTTTACTCGACTAGCCTGCGGGATGCATCCTCTCGCAGGTGTTTTTACTCGGCTAACCTGCGGGATGCATCCTCTCGCACGTGTTTTTACTCGACTAGCCTGCGGGGTGCATCCTCTCGCACGTGTTTTTACTCGACTAGCCTGCGGGATGCATCCTCTCGCACGTGTTTTTACTCGACTAGCCTGCGGGATGCATCCTCTCGCACGTGTTTTTGCTCGACTGGCCTGCGGGATGCATCCTCTCGCACGTGTTTTTGCTCGACTGGCCTGCGGGATGCATCCTCTCGCACGTGTTTTTGCTCGACTAGGCAGCGGGATGCATCCTCTCGCACGTGTTTTTACTCGACTAGCCTGCGGGATGCATCCTCTCGCACGTGTTTTTACTCGACTAGCCTGCGGGATGCATCCTCTCGCACGTGTTTTTACTCGACTAGCCTGCGGGATGCAGCCTCTCCCACGTGTTTTTACTCGACTAGCCTGCGGGATGCATCCTCTCGCACGTGTTTTTACTCGACTAGCCTGCGGGATGCATCCTCTCGCACGTGTTTTTGCTCGACTAGCCTGCGGGATGCATCCTCTCGCACGTGTTTTTGCTCGACTAGCCTGCGGGATGCATCCTCTCGCACGTGTTTTTGCTCGACTAGCCTGCGGGATGCATCATCTAGCACGTGTTTTTACTCGACTAGCCTGCGGGATGCATCCTCTCGCACGTGTGTTTACTCGACTAGCCTGCGGGGTGCATCATCTCGCACGTGTTTTTGCTCGACTAGCCTGCGGGATGCATCCTCTCGCACGTGTTTTTGATCGACTAGCCTGCGGGATGCATCCTCTCGCACGTGTTTTTGCTCGACTAGCCTGCGGGATGCATCCTCTCGCACGTGTTTTTGCTCGACTAGCCTGCGGGATGCATCCTCTCGCACGTGCTTTTACTCGACTAGCCTGCGGGATGCATCCTCTCGCACGTGTTTTTGCTCGACTGGCCTGCGGGATGCATCCTCTCGCACGTGTTTTTGCTCGACTGGCCTGCGGGATGCATCCTCTCGCACGTGTTTTTGCTCGACTAGGCAGCGGGATGCATCCTCTCGCACGTGTTTTTACTCGACTAGCCTGCGGGATGCATCCTCTCGCACGTGTTTTTACTCGACTAGCCTGCGGGATGCATCCTCTCGCACGTGTTTTTACTCGACTAGCCTGCGGGATGCAGCCTCTCGCACGTGTTTTTACTCGACTAGCTTGCGGGATGCATCCTCTCGCACGTGTTTTTACTCGACTAGCCTGCGGGATGCATCCTCTCGCACGTGTTTTTGCTCGACTAGCCTGCGGGATGCATCCTCTCGCACGTGTTTTTGCTCGACTAGCCTGCGGGATGCATCCTCTCGCACGTGTTTTTGCTCGACTAGCCTGCGCGGTGCATCATCTCGCATGTGTTTTTGCTCGACTAGCCTGCGGGATGCATCCTCTCGCACGTGTTTTTGCTCGACTAGCCTGCGTAATGCATCGTCTCGCACGTGTTTTTGCTCGACTAGCCTGCGGGATGCATCCTCTCGCACGTGTTTTTACTCGACTAGCCTGCGGGATGCATCCTCTCGCACGTGTTTTTACTCGACTAGCCTGCGGGATGCATCCTCTCGCACGTGTTTTTACTCGACTAGCCTGCGGGATGCATCCTCTCGCACGTGCTTTTGCTCGACTGGCCTGCGGGATGCATCCTCTCTCACGTGTTTTTGCTCGACTGGCCTGCGGGATGCATCCTCTCGCACGTGTTTTTGCTCGACTGGCCTGCGGGATGCATCCTCTCGCACGTGTTTTTGCTCGACTAGGCTGCGGGATGCATCCTCTCGCACGTGTTTTTACTCGACTAGCCTGCGGGATGCATCCTCTCGCACGTGTTTTTGCTCGACTAGCCTGCGGGATGCATCCTCTCGCACGTGTTTGTGCTCGATTAGCCTGCGGGATGCATCCTCTCGCACGTGTTTTTGCTCGACTGGCCTGCGGGATGCATCCTCCCGCACGTGTTTTTGCTCGACTAGCCTGCGGGATGCATCCTCTCGCACGTGTTTGTACTCGACTAGCCTGCGGGATGCATCCTCTCGCACGTGTTTTTACTCGACTAGCCTGCGGGATGCATCCTCTCGCACGTGTTTTTACTCGACTAGCCTGCGGGATGCATCCTCTCGCACGTGTTTATACTCGACTAGCCTGCGGGATGCATTCTCTCGCACGTGTTTTTGCTCGACTAGCCTGCGGGATGCATCCTCTCGCACGTGTTTTTACTCGACTAGCCTGCGGGATGCATCCTCTCGCACGAGTTTTTACTCGACTAGCCTGCGGGATGCATCCTCTCGCACGTGTTTTTGCTCGACTAGCCTGCGGGATGCATCCTCTCGCACGAGTTTTTGCTCGACTAGCCTGCGGGATGCATCCTCTCGCACGTGTTTTTACTCGACTAGCCTGCGGGATGCATCCTCTCGCACGTGTTTTTACTCGACTAGCCTGCGGGATGCATCCTCTCGCACGTGTTTTTACTCGACTAGCCTGCGGGATGCATCCTCTCGCACGTGTTTTTACTCGACTAGCCTGCGGGATGCATCCTCTCGCACGTGTTTTTACTCGACTAGTCTGCGGGATGCATCCTCTCGCACGTGTTTTTACTCGACTATCCTGCGGGATGCATCCTCTCGCACGTGTTTTTACTCGACTAGCCTGCGGGATGCATCCTCTCGCACGTGTTTTTACTCGACTAGCCTGCGCGATGCATCCTCTCGCACGTGTTTTTACTCGACTAGCCTGCGGGATGCATCCTCTCGCACGTGTTTTTACTCGACTAGCCTGCGGGATGCATCCTCTCGCACGTGTTTTTACTCGACTAGCCTGCGGGATGCATCCTCTCGCACGTGTTTTTACTCGACTAGCCTGCGGGATGCATCATCTCGCACGTGTTTTTACTCGACTAGCGTGCGGGATGCATCCTCTCGCACGTGTTTTTACTCGACTAGCCTGCGGGATGCATCCTCTCGCACGTGTTTTTGCTCGACTGGCCTGCGGGATGCATCCTCTCGAACGTGTTTTTGCTCGACTGGCCTGCGGGATGCATCCTCTCGCACGTGTTTTTGCTCGACTAGGCTGCGGGATGCATCCTCTCGCACGTGTTTTTACTCGACTAGCCTGCGGGATGCATCCTCTCGCACGTGTTTTTGCTCGCCTAGCCTGCGGGATGCATCCTCTCGCACGTGTTTTTGCTCGACTAGCCTGCGGGATGCATCCTCTCGCACGTGTTTTTGCTCGACTAGCCTGCGGGATGCATCCTCTCGCACGTGTTTTTGCTCGACTAGCCTGCGGGATGCATCCTCTCGCACGTGTTTTTGCTCGACTAGCCTGCGGGATGCATCCTCTCGCACGTGTTTTTACTCGACTAGCCTGCGGGATGCATCCTCTCGCACGTGTTTTTGCTCGACTAGCCTGCGGGATGCATCCTCTCGCACGTGTTTTTACTCGACTAGCCTGCGGGATGCATCCTCTCGCACGTGTTTTTACTCGACTAGCCTGCGGGATGCATCCTCTCGCACGTGTTTTTACTCGACTAGCCTGCGGGATGCAGCCTCTCGCACGTGTTTTTACTCGACTAGCTTGCGGGATGCATCCTCTCGCACGTGTTTTTACTCGACTAGCCTGCGGGATGCATCCTCTCGCACGTGTTTTTGCTCGACTAGCCTGCAGGATGCATCCTCTCGCACGTGTTTTTGCTCGACTAGCCTGCGGGATGCATCCTCTCGCACGTGTTTTTGCTCGACTAGCCTGCGCGGTGCATCATCTCGCATGTGTTTTTGCTCGACTAGCCTGCGGGATGCATCCTCTCGCACGTGTTTTTGCTCGACTAGCCTGCGTAATGCATCGTCTCGCACGTGTTTTTGCTCGACTAGCCTGCGCGATGCATCCTCTCGCACGTGTTTTTACTCGACTAGCCTGCGGGATGCATTCTCTCGCACGTGTTTTTACTCGACTAGCCTGCGGGATGCATCCTCTCGCACGTGTTTTTACTCGACTAGCCTGCGGGATGCATCCTCTCGCACGTGCTTTTGCTCGACTGGCCTGCGGGATGCATCCTCTCTCACGTGTTTTTGCTCGACTGGCCTGCGGGATGCATCCTCTCGCACGTGTTTTTGCTCGACTGGCCTGCGGGATGCATCCTCTCGCACGTGTTTTTGCTCGACTAGCCTGCGGGATGCATCCTCTCGCACGTGTTTTTACTCGACTAGCCTGCGGGATGCATCCTCTCGAACGTGTTTTTGCTCGACTGGCCTGCGGGATGCATCCTCTCGCACGTGTTTTTGCTCGACTAGGCTGCGGGATGCATCCTCTCGCACGTGTTTTTACTCGACTAGCCTGCGGGATGCATCCTCTCGCACGTGTTTTTGCTCGCCTAGCCTGCGGCATGCATCCTCTCGCACGTGTTTTTACTCGACTAGCCTGCGGGATGCATCCTCTCGCACGTGTTTTTACTCGACTAGCCTGCGGGATGCATCCTCTCGCACGTGTTTTTGCTCGACTGGCCTGCGGGATGCATCCTCTCGCACGTGTTTTTACTCGACTAGCCTGCGGGATGCATCCTCTCGCACGTGTTTTTGCTCGACTAGCCTGCGGGATGCATCCTCTCGCACGTGTTTTTGCTCGATTAACCTGCGGGATGCATCCTCTCGCACGTGTTTTTACTCGACTAGCCTGCGGGATGCATCCTCTCGCACGTGTTTTTGCTCGACTGGCCTGCGGGATGCATCCTCTCGCACGTGTTTTTGCTCGACTAGCCTGCGGGATGCATCCTCTCGCACGTGTTTTAACTCGACTAGCCTGCGGGATGCATCCTCTCGCACGTGTTTTTACTCGACTAGCCTGCGGGATGCATCCTCTCGCACGTGTTTTTGCTCGACTGGCCTGCGGGATGCATCCTCTCGCACGTGTTTTTACTCGACTAGCCTGCGGGATGCATCCTCTCGCACGTGTTTTTGCTCGACTAGCCTGCGGGGTGCATCATCTCGCATGTGTTTTTGCTCGACTAGCCTGCGGGATGCATCCTCTCGCACGTGTTTTTGCTCGACTAGCCTGCGGGATGCATCCTCTCGCACGTGTTTTTGCTCGACTAGCCTGCGGGATGCATCCTCTCGCACGTGTTTTTGCTCGACTAGCCTGCGGGATGCATCCTCTCGCACGTGTTTTTGCTCGACTAGCCTGCGGGATGCATCCTCTCGCACGTGTTTTTGCTCGACTAGCCTGCGGGATGCATCCTCTCGCACGTGTTTTTACTCGACTAGCCTGCGGGATGCATCCTCTCGCACGTGTTTTTGCTCGACTAGCCTGCGGGATGCATCCTCTCGCACGTGTTTTTACTCGACTAGCCTGCGGGATGCATCCTCTCGCACGTGTTTTTACTCGACTAGCCTGCGGGATGCATCCTCTCGCACGTGTTTTTACTCGACTAGCCTGCGGGATGCATCCTCTCGCACGTGTTTTTACTCGACTAGCCTGCGGGATGCATCCTCTCGCACGTGTTTTTGCTCGACTGGCCTGCGGGATGCATCCTCTCGAACGTGTTTTTGCTCGACTGGCCTGCGGGATGCATCCTCTCGCACGTGTTTTTGCTCGACTAGGCTGGGGGATGCATCCTCTCGCACGTGTTTTTACTCGACTAGCCTGCGGGATGCATCCTCTCGCACGTGTTTTTGCTCGCCTAGCCTGCGGGATGCATCCTCTCGCACGTGTTTTTACTCGACTAGCCTGCGGGATGCATCCTCTCGCACGTGTTTTTACTCGACTAGCCTGCGGGATGCATCCTCTCGCACGTGTTTTTGCTCGACTGGCCTGCGGGATGCATCCTCTCGCACGTGTTTTTACTCGACTAGCCTGCGGGATGCATCCTCTTGCACGTGTTTTTGCTCGACTAGCCTGCGGGATGCATCCTCTCGCACGTGTTTTTGCTCGATTAACCTGCGGGATGCATCCTCTCGCACGTGTTTTTACTCGACTAGCCTGCGGGATGCATCCTCTCGCACGTGTTTTTGCTCGACTGGCCTGCGGGATGCATCCTCTCACACGTGTTTTTGCTCGACTAGCCTGCGGGATGCATCCTCTCGCACGTGTTTTTACTCGACTAGCCTGCGGGATGCATCCTCTCGCACGTGTTTTTACTCGACTGGCCTGCGGGATGCATCCTCTCGCACGTGTTTTTGCTCGACTGGCCTGCGGGATGCATCCTCTCGCACGTGTTTTTACTCGACTAGCCTGCGGGATGCATCCTCTCGCACGTGTTTTTGCTCGACTAGCCTGCGGGGTGCATCATCTCGCATGTGTTTTTGCTCGACTAGCCGGCGGGATGCATCCTCTCGAACGTGTTTTTGCTCGACTAGCCTGCGGGATGCATCCTCTCGCACGTGTTTTTGCGCGACTAGCCTGCGGGATGCATCCTCTCGCACGTGTTTTTGCTCGACTAGCCTGCGGGATGCATCCTCTCGCACGTGTTTTTGCTCGACTAGCCTGCGGGATGCATCCTCTCGCACGTGTTTTTGCTCGACTAGCCTGCGGGATGCATCCTCTCGCACGTGTTTTTACTCGACTAGCCTGCGGGATGCATCCTCTCGCACGTGTTTTTACTCGACTAGCCTGCGGGATGCATCCTCTCGCACGTGTTTTCGCTCGACTGGCCTGCGGGATGCATCCTCTCGCACGTGTTTTTGTTCGACTAGGCTGCGGGATGCATCCTCTCGCACGTGTTTGTACTCGACTAGCCTGCGGGATGCATCCTCTCGCACGTGTTTTTACTCGACTAGCCTGCGGGATGCATCCTCTCGCACGTGGTTTTAGTCGACTAGCCAGCGGGATGCATCCTCCCGCACGTGTTTTTGCTCGACTGGCCTGCGGGATGCATCCTCTCGCACGTGTTTTTGCTCGACTAGGCAGCGGGATGCATCCTCTCGCACGTGTTTTTACTCGACTAGCCTGCGGGATGCATCCTCTCGCACGTGTTTTTACTCGACTAGCCTGCGGGATGCATCCTCTCGCACGTGTTTTTACTCGACTAGCCTGTGGGATGCAGCCTCTCGCACGTGTTTTTACTCGACTAGCCTGCGGGATGCATCCTCTCGCACGTGTTTT
Organism: Lasioglossum baleicum; assembly: GCF_051020765.1. Lineage (NCBI taxonomy): Eukaryota > Metazoa > Arthropoda > Insecta > Hymenoptera > Halictidae > Lasioglossum > Lasioglossum baleicum. The sequence goes on along the minus strand of NW_027469825.1, from coordinate 53,088 downwards.
TACTCGACTAGCCTGCGGGGTGCATCCTCTCGCACGTGTTTTTAATCGACTAGCCTGCGGGATGCATCCTGTCGCACGTGTTTTTACTCGACTAGCCTGCGGGATGCATCCTCTCGCACGTGTTTTTACTCGACTAGCCTGCGGGATGCATCCTCTCGCACGTGTTTTTACTCGACTAGCCTGCGGGAAGCATCCTCTCGCACGTGTTTTTACTCGACTAGCCTGCGGGAAGCATCCTCTCGCACGTGTTTTTACTCGACTAGCCTGCGGGATGCATTCTCTCGCACGTGTTTTTACTCGACTAGCCTGCGGGATGCATTCTCTCGCACGTGTTTTTACTCGACTAGACTGCGGGATGCATCCTGTCGCACGTGTTTTTACTCGACTAGCCTGCGGGATGCATCCTCTCGCACGTGTTTTTACTCGACTAGCCTGCGGGATGCATCCTCTCGACGTGTTTTTACTCGACTAGCCTGCGGGAAGCATCCTCTCGCACGTGTTTTTACTCGACTAGCCTGCGGGAAGCATCTTCTCGCACGTGTTTTTACTCGACTAGCCTGCGGGATGCATTCTCTCGCACGTGTTTTTACTCGACTAGCATGCGGGATGCATCCTCTCGCACGTCTTTTTACTCGACTAGCCTCCGGGATGCATCCTCTCGCACGTGTTTTTGCTCGACTAGCATGCGGGATGCATCCTCTCGCACGTGTTTTTGCTCGACTACCCTGCGGGATGCATCCTCTCGCACGTGTTTTTACTCGACTAGCCATGCGCATCCCAAAAAACCTGCGCTTGCGCATCCCAAAAAACCTTCGCATGCGCATCCCACAAAACCTGCGCATGTTTTTACTAGACTAGCCTGCGGGAAGCATCCTCTCGCACGTGTTTTTACTCGACTAGCCTGCGGGATGCATCCTCTCGCACGTGTTTTTACTCGACTAGCCTGCGGGATGCATCCTCTCGCACGTGTTTTTACTCGACTAGCTTGCCGGATGCATCCTCTCGCACGTGTTTTTACTCGACTAGCCTGCGGGATGCATCCTCTCGCACGTGTTTTTACTCGACTAGCCTGCGGGATGCATCCTCTCGCACGTGTTTTTACTCGACTAGCCTGCGGGATGCATCCTCTCGCACGTGTTTTTACTCGACTAGCCTGCGGGATGCATCCTCTCGCAGGTGTTTTTACTCGGCTAGCCTGCGGGATGCATCCTCTCGCACGTGTTTTTGATCGACTAGCCTGCGGGATGCATCCTCTCGCACGTGTTTTTGCTCGACTATCCTGCGGGATGCATCCTCTCGCACGTGTTTTTGCTCGACTAGCCTGCGGGATGCATCCTCTCGCACGTGTTTTTACTCGACTAGCCTGCGGGATGCATCCTCTCGCACGTGTTTTTGCTCGACTGGCCTGCGGGATGCATCCTCTCGCACGTGTTTTTGCTCGACTGGCCTGCGGGATGCATCCTCTCGCACGTGTTTTTGCTCGACTAGGCAGCGGGATGCATCCTCTCGCACGTGTTTTTACTCGACTAGCCTGCGGGATGCATCCTCTCGCACGTGTTTTTACTCGACTAGCCTGCGGGATGCATCCTCTCGCACGTGTTTTTACTCGACTAGCCTGCGGGATGCAGCCTCTCGCACGTGTTTTTACTCGACTAGCCTGCGGGATGCATCCTCTCGCACGTGTTTTTACTCGACTAGCCTGCGGGATGCATCCTCTCGCACGTGTTTTTGCTCGACTAGCCTGCGGGATGCATCCTCTCGCACGTGTTTTTGCTCGACTAGCCTGCGGGATGCATCCTCTCGCACGTGTTTTTGCTCGACTAGCCTGCGGGATGCATCATCTAGCACGTGTTTTTACTCGACTAGCCTGCGGGATGCATCCTCTCGCACGTGTGTTTACTCGACTAGCCTGCGGGGTGCATCATCTCGCACGTGTTTTTGCTCGACTAGCCTGCGGGATGCATCCTCTCGCACGTGTTTTTGATCGACTAGCCTGCGGGATGCATCCTCTCGCACGTGTTTTTGCTCGACTAGCCTGCGGGATGCATCCTCTCGCACGTGTTTTTGCTCGACTAGCCTGCGGGATGCATCCTCTCGCACGTGCTTTTACTCGACTAGCCTGCGGGATGCATCCTCTCGCACGTGTTTTTGCTCGACTGGCCTGCGGGATGCATCCTCTCGCACGTGTTTTTGCTCGACTGGCCTGCGGGATGCATCCTCTCGCACGTGTTTTTGCTCGACTAGGCAGCGGGATGCATCCTCTCGCACGTGTTTTTACTCGACTAGCCTGCGGGATGCATCCTCTCGCACGTGTTTTTACTCGACTAGCCTGCGGGATGCATCCTCTCGCACGTGTTTTTACTCGACTAGCCTGCGGGATGCAGCCTCTCGCACGTGTTTTTACTCGACTAGCTTGCGGGATGCATCCTCTCGCACGTGTTTTTACTCGACTAGCCTGCGGGATGCATCCTCTCGCACGTGTTTTTGCTCGACTAGCCTGCGGGATGCATCCTCTCGCACGTGTTTTTGCTCGACTAGCCTGCGGGATGCATCCTCTCGCACGTGTTTTTGCTCGACTAGCCTGCGCGGTGCATCATCTCGCATGTGTTTTTGCTCGACTAGCCTGCGGGATGCATCCTCTCGCACGTGTTTTTGCTCGACTAGCCTGCGTAATGCATCCTCTCGCACGTGTTTTTGCTCGACTAGCCTGCGGGATGCATCCTCTCGCACGTGTTTTTACTCGACTAGCATGCGGGATGCATCCTCTCGCACGTCTTTTTACTCGACTAGCCTCCGGGATGCATCCTCTCGCACGTGTTTTTGCTCGACTAGCATGCGGGATGCATCCTCTCGCACGTGTTTTTGCTCGACTACCCTGCGGGATGCATCCTCTCGCACGTGTTTTTACTCGACTAGCCATGCGCATCCCAAAAAACCTGCGCTTGCGCATCCCAAAAAACCTTCGCATGCGCATCCCACAAAACCTGCGCATGTTTTTACTAGACTAGCCTGCGGGAAGCATCCTCTCGCACGTGTTTTTACTCGACTAGCCTGCGGGATGCATCCTCTCGCACGTGTTTTTACTCGACTAGCCTGCGGGATGCATCCTCTCGCACGTGTTTTTACTCGACTAGCCTGCGGGATGCATCCTCTCGCACGTGTTTTTACTCGACTAGCCTGCGGGATGCATCCTCTCGCACGTGTTTTTACTCGACTAGCCTGCGGGATGCATCCTCTCGCACGTGTTTTTACTCGACTAGCCTGCGGGATGCATCCTCTCGCACGTGTTTTTACTCGACTAGCCTGCGGGATGCATCCTCTCGCAGGTGTTTTTACTCGGCTAGCCTGCGGGATGCATCCTCTCGCACGTGTTTTTGATCGACTAGCCTGCGGGATGCATCCTCTCGCACGTGTTTTTGCTCGACTAGCCTGCGGGATGCATCCTCTCGCACGTGTTTTTGATCGACTAGCCTGCGGGATGCATCCTCTCGCACGTGTTTTTGCTCGACTAGCCTGCGGGATGCATCCTCTCGCACGTGTTTTTGCTCGACTGGCCTGCGGGATGCATCCTCTCGCACGTGTTTTTGCTCGACTAGGCAGCGGGATGCATCCTCTCGCACGTGTTTTTACTCGACTAGCCTGCGGGATGCATCCTCTCGCACGTGTTTTTACTCGACTAGCCTGCGGGATGCATCCTCTCGCACGTGTTTTTACTCGACTAGCCTGCGGGATGCAGCCTCTCGCACGTGTTTTTACTCGACTAGCCTGCGGGATGCATCCTCTCGCACGTGTTTTTACTCGACTAGCCTGCGGGATGCATCCTCTCGCACGTGTTTTTGCTCGACTAGCCTGCGGGATGCATCCTCTCGCACGTGTTTTTGCTCGACTAGCCTGCGGGATGCATCCTCTCGCACGTGTTTTTGCTCGACTAGCCTGCGGGATGCATCATCTAGCACGTGTTTTTACTCGACTAGCCTGCGGGATGCATCCTCTCGCACGTGTGTTTACTCGACTAGCCTGCGGGGTGCATCATCTCGCACGTGTTTTTGCTCGACTAGCCTGCGGGATGCATCCTCTCGCACGTGTTTTTGATCGACTAGCCTGCGGGATGCATCCTCTCGCACGTGTTTTTGCTCGACTAGCCTGCGGGATGCATCCTCTCGCACGTGTTTTTGCTCGACTAGCCTGCGGGATGCATCCTCTCGCACGTGCTTTTACTCGACTAGCCTGCGGGATGCATCCTCTCGCACGTGTTTTTGCTCGACTGGCCTGCGGGATGCATCCTCTCGCACGTGTTTTTGCTCGACTGGCCTGCGGGATGCATCCTCTCGCACGTGTTTTTGCTCGACTAGGCAGCGGGATGCATCCTCTCGCACGTGTTTTTACTCGACTAGCCTGCGGGATGCATCCTCTCGCACGTGTTTTTACTCGACTAGCCTGCGGGATGCATCCTCTCGCACGTGTTTTTACTCGACTAGCCTGCGGGATGCAGCCTCTCGCACGTGTTTTTACTCGACTAGCTTGCGGGATGCATCCTCTCGCACGTGTTTTTACTCGACTAGCCTGCGGGATGCATCCTCTCGCACGTGTTTTTGCTCGACTAGCCTGCGGGATGCATCCTCTCGCACGTGTTTTTGCTCGACTAGCCTGCGGGATGCATCCTCTCGCACGTGTTTTTGCTCGACTAGCCTGCGCGGTGCATCATCTCGCATGTGTTTTTGCTCGACTAGCCTGCGGGATGCATCCTCTCGCACGTGTTTTTGCTCGACTAGCCTGCGTAATGCATCCTCTCGCACGTGTTTTTGCTCGACTAGCCTGCGGGATGCATCCTCTCGCACGTGTTTTTACTCGACTAGCCTGCGGGATGCATCCTCTCGCACGTGTTTTTACTCGACTAGCCTGCGGGATGCATCCTCTCGCACGTGTTTTTACTCGACTAGCCTGCGGGATGCATCCTCTCGCACGTGCTTTTGCTCGACTGGCCTGCGGGATGCATCCTCTCTCACGTGTTTTTGCTCGACTGGCCTGCGGGATGCATCCTCTCGCACGTGTTTTTGCTCGACTGGCCTGCGGGATGCATCCTCTCGCACGTGTTTTTGCTCGACTAGGCTGCGGGATGCATCCTCTCGCACGTGTTTTTACTCGACTAGCCTGCGGGATGCATCCTCTCGCACGTGTTTTTGCTCGACTAGCCTGCGGGATGCATCCTCTCGCACGTGTTTGTGCTCGATTAGCCTGCGGGATGCATCCTCTCGCACGTGTTTTTGCTCGACTGGCCTGCGGGATGCATCCTCCCGCACGTGTTTTTGCTCGACTAGCCTGCGGGATGCATCCTCTCGCACGTGTTTTTGCTCGACTGGCCTGCGGGATGCATCCTCTCGCACGTGTTTGTACTCGACTAGCCTGCGGGATGCATCCTCTCGCACGTGTTTTTACTCGACTAGCCTGCGGGATGCATCCTCTCGCACGTGTTTTTACTCGACTGGCCTGCGGGATGCATCCTCTCGCACGTGTTTTTACTCGACTAGCCTGCGGGATGCATCCTCTCGCACGTGTTTTTGCTCGACTAGCCTGCGGGATGCATCCTCTCGCACGTGTTTTTACTCGACTAGCCTGCGGGATGCATCCTCTCGCACGAGTTTTTACTCGACTAGCCTGCGGGATGCATCCTCTCGCACGTGTTTTTGCTCGACTAGCCTGCGGGATGCATCCTCTCGCACGAGTTTTTGCTCGACTAGCCTGCGGGATGCATCCTCTCGCACGTGTTTTTACTCGACTGGCCTGCGGGATGCATCCTCTCGCACGTGTTTTTACTCGACTAGCCTGCGGGATGCATCCTCTCGCACGTGTTTTTACTCGACTAGCCTGCGGGATGCATCCTCTCGCACGTGTTTTTACTCGACTAGCCTGCGGGATGCAGCCTCTCGCACGTGTTTTTACTCGACTAGCCTGCGGGATGCATCCTCTCGCACGTGTTTTTACTCGACTAGCCTGCGGGATGCATCCTCTCGCACGTGTTTTTGCTCGACTAGCCTGCGGGATGCATCCTCTCGCACGTGTTTTTGCTCGACTAGCCTGCGGGATGCATCCTCTCGCACGTGTTTTTGCTCGACTAGCCTGCGGGATGCATCATCTAGCACGTGTTTTTACTCGACTAGCCTGCGGGATGCATCCTCTCGCACGTGTGTTTACTCGACTAGCCTGCGGGGTGCATCATCTCGCACGTGTTTTTGCTCGACTAGCCTGCGGGATGCATCCTCTCGCACGTGTTTTTGATCGACTAGCCTGCGGGATGCATCCTCTCGCACGTGTTTTTGCTCGACTAGCCTGCGGGATGCATCCTCTCGCACGTGTTTTTGCTCGACTAGCCTGCGGGATGCATCCTCTCGCACGTGCTTTTACTCGACTAGCCTGCGGGATGCATCCTCTCGCACGTGTTTTTGCTCGACTGGCCTGCGGGATGCATCCTCTCGCACGTGTTTTTGCTCGACTGGCCTGCGGGATGCATCCTCTCGCACGTGTTTTTGCTCGACTAGGCAGCGGGATGCATCCTCTCGCACGTGTTTTTACTCGACTAGCCTGCGGGATGCATCCTCTCGCACGTGTTTTTACTCGACTAGCCTGCGGGATGCATCCTCTCGCACGTGTTTTTACTCGACTAGCCTGCGGGATGCAGCCTCTCGCACGTGTTTTTACTCGACTAGCTTGCGGGATGCATCCTCTCGCACGTGTTTTTACTCGACTAGCCTGCGGGATGCATCCTCTCGCACGTGTTTTTGCTCGACTAGCCTGCGGGATGCATCCTCTCGCACGTGTTTTTGCTCGACTAGCCTGCGGGATGCATCCTCTCGCACGTGTTTTTGCTCGACTAGCCTGCGCGGTGCATCATCTCGCATGTGTTTTTGCTCGACTAGCCTGCGGGATGCATCCTCTCGCACGTGTTTTTGCTCGACTAGCCTGCGTAATGCATCCTCTCGCACGTGTTTTTGCTCGACTAGCCTGCGGGATGCATCCTCTCGCACGTGTTTTTACTCGACTAGCATGCGGGATGCATCCTCTCGCACGTCTTTTTACTCGACTAGCCTCCGGGATGCATCCTCTCGCACGTGTTTTTGCTCGACTAGCATGCGGGATGCATCCTCTCGCACGTGTTTTTGCTCGACTACCCTGCGGGATGCATCCTCTCGCACGTGTTTTTACTCGACTAGCCATGCGCATCCCAAAAAACCTGCGCTTGCGCATCCCAAAAAACCTTCGCATGCGCATCCCACAAAACCTGCGCATGTTTTTACTAGACTAGCCTGCGGGAAGCATCCTCTCGCACGTGTTTTTACTCGACTAGCCTGCGGGATGCATCCTCTCGCACGTGTTTTTACTCGACTAGCCTGCGGGATGCATCCTCTCGCACGTGTTTTTACTCGACTAGCCTGCGGGATGCATCCTCTCGCACGTGTTTTTACTCGACTAGCCTGCGGGATGCATCCTCTCGCACGTGTTTTTACTCGACTAGCCTGCGGGATGCATCCTCTCGCACGTGTTTTTACTCGACTAGCCTGCGGGATGCATCCTCTCGCACGTGTTTTTACTCGACTAGCCTGCGGGATGCATCCTCTCGCAGGTGTTTTTACTCGGCTAGCCTGCGGGATGCATCCTCTCGCACGTGTTTTTGATCGACTAGCCTGCGGGATGCATCCTCTCGCACGTGTTTTTGCTCGACTAGCCTGCGGGATGCATCCTCTCGCACGTGTTTTTGATCGACTAGCCTGCGGGATGCATCCTCTCGCACGTGTTTTTGCTCGACTAGCCTGCGGGATGCATCCTCTCGCACGTGTTTTTGCTCGACTGGCCTGCGGGATGCATCCTCTCGCACGTGTTTTTGCTCGACTAGGCAGCGGGATGCATCCTCTCGCACGTGTTTTTACTCGACTAGCCTGCGGGATGCATCCTCTCGCACGTGTTTTTACTCGACTAGCCTGCGGGATGCATCCTCTCGCACGTGTTTTTACTCGACTAGCCTGCGGGATGCAGCCTCTCGCACGTGTTTTTACTCGACTAGCCTGCGGGATGCATCCTCTCGCACGTGTTTTTACTCGACTAGCCTGCGGGATGCATCCTCTCGCACGTGTTTTTGCTCGACTAGCCTGCGGGATGCATCCTCTCGCACGTGTTTTTGCTCGACTAGCCTGCGGGATGCATCCTCTCGCACGTGTTTTTGCTCGACTAGCCTGCGGGATGCATCATCTAGCACGTGTTTTTACTCGACTAGCCTGCGGGATGCATCCTCTCGCACGTGTGTTTACTCGACTAGCCTGCGGGGTGCATCATCTCGCACGTGTTTTTGCTCGACTAGCCTGCGGGATGCATCCTCTCGCACGTGTTTTTGATCGACTAGCCTGCGGGATGCATCCTCTCGCACGTGTTTTTGCTCGACTAGCCTGCGGGATGCATCCTCTCGCACGTGTTTTTGCTCGACTAGCCTGCGGGATGCATCCTCTCGCACGTGCTTTTACTCGACTAGCCTGCGGGATGCATCCTCTCGCACGTGTTTTTGCTCGACTGGCCTGCGGGATGCATCCTCTCGCACGTGTTTTTGCTCGACTGGCCTGCGGGATGCATCCTCTCGCACGTGTTTTTGCTCGACTAGGCAGCGGGATGCATCCTCTCGCACGTGTTTTTACTCGACTAGCCTGCGGGATGCATCCTCTCGCACGTGTTTTTACTCGACTAGCCTGCGGGATGCATCCTCTCGCACGTGTTTTTACTCGACTAGCCTGCGGGATGCAGCCTCTCGCACGTGTTTTTACTCGACTAGCTTGCGGGATGCATCCTCTCGCACGTGTTTTTACTCGACTAGCCTGCGGGATGCATCCTCTCGCACGTGTTTTTGCTCGACTAGCCTGCGGGATGCATCCTCTCGCACGTGTTTTTGCTCGACTAGCCTGCGGGATGCATCCTCTCGCACGTGTTTTTGCTCGACTAGCCTGCGCGGTGCATCATCTCGCATGTGTTTTTGCTCGACTAGCCTGCGGGATGCATCCTCTCGCACGTGTTTTTGCTCGACTAGCCTGCGTAATGCATCCTCTCGCACGTGTTTTTGCTCGACTAGCCTGCGGGATGCATCCTCTCGCACGTGTTTTTACTCGACTAGCCTGCGGGATGCATCCTCTCGCACGTGTTTTTACTCGACTAGCCTGCGGGATGCATCCTCTCGCACGTGTTTTTACTCGACTAGCCTGCGGGATGCATCCTCTCGCACGTGCTTTTGCTCGACTGGCCTGCGGGATGCATCCTCTCTCACGTGTTTTTGCTCGACTGGCCTGCGGGATGCATCCTCTCGCACGTGTTTTTGCTCGACTGGCCTGCGGGATGCATCCTCTCGCACGTGTTTTTGCTCGACTAGGCTGCGGGATGCATCCTCTCGCACGTGTTTTTACTCGACTAGCCTGCGGGATGCATCCTCTCGCACGTGTTTTTGCTCGACTAGCCTGCGGGATGCATCCTCTCGCACGTGTTTGTGCTCGATTAGCCTGCGGGATGCATCCTCTCGCACGTGTTTTTGCTCGACTGGCCTGCGGGATGCATCCTCCCGCACGTGTTTTTGCTCGACTAGCCTGCGGGATGCATCCTCTCGCACGTGTTTTTGCTCGACTGGCCTGCGGGATGCATCCTCTCGCACGTGTTTGTACTCGACTAGCCTGCGGGATGCATCCTCTCGCACGTGTTTTTACTCGACTAGCCTGCGGGATGCATCCTCTCGCACGTGTTTTTACTCGACTGGCCTGCGGGATGCATCCTCTCGCACGTGTTTTTACTCGACTAGCCTGCGGGATGCATCCTCTCGCACGTGTTTTTGCTCGACTAGCCTGCGGGATGCATCCTCTCGCACGTGTTTTTACTCGACTAGCCTGCGGGATGCATCCTCTCGCACGAGTTTTTACTCGACTAGCCTGCGGGATGCATCCTCTCGCACGTGTTTTTGCTCGACTAGCCTGCGGGATGCATCCTCTCGCACGAGTTTTTGCTCGACTAGCCTGCGGGATGCATCCTCTCGCACGTGTTTTTACTCGACTGGCCTGCGGGATGCATCCTCTCGCACGTGTTTTTACTCGACTAGCCTGCGGGATGCATCCTCTCGCACGTGTTTTTACTCGACTAGCCTGCGGGATGCATCCTCTCGCACGTGTTTTTACTCGACTAGCCTGCGGGATGCATCCTCTCGCACGTGTTTTTACTCGACTAGTCTGCGGGATGCATCCTCTCGCACGTGTTTTTACTCGACTATCCTGCGGGATGCATCCTCTCGCACGTGTTTTTACTCGACTAGCCTGCGGGATGCATCCTCTCGCACGTGTTTTTACTCGACTAGCCTGCGCGATGCATCCTCTCGCACGTGTTTTTACTCGACTAGCCTGCGGGATGCATCCTCTCGCACGTGTTTTTACTCGACTAGCCTGCGGGATGCATCCTCTCGCACGTGTTTTTACTCGACTAGCCTGCGGGATGCATCCTCTCGCACGTGTTTTTACTCGACTAGCCTGCGGGATGCATCATCTCGCACGTGTTTTTACTCGACTAGCCTGCGGGATGCATCCTCTCGCACGTGTTTTTACTCGACTAGCCTGCGGGATGCATCCTCTCGCACGTGTTTTTGCTCGACTGGCCTGCGGGATGCATCCTCTCGAACGTGTTTTTGCTCGACTGGCCTGCGGGATGCATCCTCTCGCACGTGTTTTTGCTCGACTAGGCTGCGGGATGCATCCTCTCGCACGTGTTTTTACTCGACTAGCCTGCGGGATGCATCCTCTCGCACGTGTTTTTGCTCGCCTAGCCTGCGGGATGCATCCTCTCGCACGTGTTTTTACTCGACTAGCCTGCGGGATGCATCCTCTCGCACGTGTTTTTACTCGACTAGCCTGCGGGATGCATCCTCTCGCACGTGTTTTTGCTCGACTGGCCTGCGGGATGCATCCTCTCGCACGTGTTTTTACTCGACTAGCCTGCGGGATGCATCCTCTCGCACGTGTTTTTGCTCGACTAGCCTGCGGGATGCATCCTCTCGCACGTGTTTTTGCTCGATTAACCTGCGGGATGCATCCTCTCGCACGTGTTTTTACTCGACTAGCCTGCGGGATGCATCCTCTCGCACGTGTTTTTGCTCGACTGGCCTGCGGGATGCATCCTCTCGCACGTGTTTTTGCTCGACTAGCCTGCGGGATGCATCCTCTCGCACGTGTTTTTACTCGACTAGCCTGCGGGATGCATCCTCTCGCACGTGTTTTTACTCGACTAGCCTGCGGGATGCATCCTCTCGCACGTGTTTTTGCTCGACTGGCCTGCGGGCTGCATCCTCTCGCACGTGTTTTTACTCGACTAGCCTGCGGGATGCATCCTCTCGCACGTGTTTTTGCTCGACTAGCCTGCGGGGTGCATCATCTCGCATGTGTTTTTGCTCGACTAGCCTGCGGGATGCATCCTCTCGCATGTGTTTTTGCTCGACTAGCCTGCGGGATGCATCCTCTCGCACGTGTTTTTGCTCGACTAGCCTGCGGGATGCATCCTCTCGCACGTGTTTTTGCTCGACTAGCCTGCGGGATGCATCCTCTCGCACGTGTTTTTGCTCGACTAGCCTGCGGGATGCATCCTCTCGCACGTGTTTTTGCTCGACTAGCCTGCGGGATGCATCCTCTCGCACGTGTTTTTACTCGACTAGCCTGCGGGATGCATCCTCTCGCACGTGTTTTTGCTCGACTAGCCTGCGGGATGCATCCTCTCGCACGTGTTTTTACTCGACTAGCCTGCGGGATGCATCCTCTCGCACGTGTTTTTACTCGACTAGTCTGCGGGATGCATCCTCTCGCACGTGTTTTTACTCGACTAGCCTGCGGGATGCATCCTCTCGCACGTGCTTTTGCTCGACTGGCCTGCGGGATGCATCCTCTCTCACGTGTTTTTGCTCGACTAGCCTGCGGGATGCATCCTCTCGCACGTGTTTTTGCTCGATTAGCCTGCGGGATGCATCCTCTCGCACGTGTTTTTACTCGACTAGCCTGCGGGATGCATCCTCTCGCACGTGTTTTTACTCGACTAGCCTGCGGGATGCATCATCTCGCACGTGTTTTTACTCGACTAGCCTGCGGGATGCATCCTCTCTCACGTGTTTTTGCTCGACTGGCCTGCGGGATGCATCCTCTCGCACGTGTTTTTGCTCGACTGGCCTGCGGGATGCATCCTCTCGCACGTGTTTTTGCTCGACTAGGCTGCGGGATGCATCCTCTCGCACGTGTTTTTACTCGACTAGCCTGCGGGATGCATCCTCTCGCACGTGTTTTTGCTCGACTAGCCTGCGGGATGCATCCTCTCGCACGTGTTTTTACTCGACTAGCCTGCGGGATGCATCCTCTCGCACGTGTTTTTACTCGACTAGCCTGCGGGATGCATCCTCTCGCACGTGTTTTTACTCGACTAGCCTGCGGGATGCATCATCTCGCACGTGTTTTTACTCGACAAGCCTGCGGGATGCATCCTCTCGCACGTGTTTTTACTCGACTAGCCTGCGGGATGCATCCTCTCGCACGTGTTTTTGCTCGACTGGCCTGCGGGATGCATCCTCTCGAACGTGTTTTTGCTCGACTGGCCTGCGGGATGCATCCTCTCGCACGTGTTTTTGCTCGACTAGGCTGCGGGATGCATCCTCTCGCACGTGTTTTTACTCGACTAGCCTGCGGGATGCATCCTCTCGCACGTGTTTTTGCTCGCCTAGCCTGCGGGATGCATCCTCTCGCACGTGTTTTTACTCGACTAGCCTGCGGGATGCATCCTCTCGCACGTGTTTTTACTCGACTAGCCTGCGGGATGCATCCTCTCGCACGTGTTTTTGCTCGACTGGCCTGCGGGATGCATCCTCTCGCACGTGTTTTTACTCGACTAGCCTGCGGGATGCATCCTCTCGCACGTGTTTTTGCTCGACTAGCCTGCGGGATGCATCCTCTCGCACGTGTTTTTGCTCGATTAACCTGCGGGATGCATCCTCTCGCACGTGTTTTTACTCGACTAGCCTGCGGGATGCATCCTCTCGCACGTGTTTTTGCTCGACTGGCCTGCGGGATGCATCCTCTCGCACGTGTTTTTGCTCGACTAGCCTGCGGGATGCATCCTCTCGCACGTGTTTTTACTCGACTAGCCTGCGGGATGCATCCTCGCGCACGTGTTTTTACTCGACTGGCCTGCGGGATGCATCCTCTCGCACGTGTTTTTGCTCGACTGGCCTGCGGGATGCATCCTCTCGCACGTGTTTTTACTCGACTAGCCTGCGGGATGCATCCTCTCGCACGTGTTTTTGCTCGACTAGCCTGCGGGGTGCATCATCTCGCATGTGTTTTTGCTCGACTAGCCTGCGGGATGCATCCTCTCGCACGTGTTTTTGCTCGACTAGCCTGCGGGATGCATCCTCTCGCACGTGTTTTTGCGCGACTAGCCTGCGGGATGCATCCTCTCGCACGTGTTTTTGCTCGACTAGCCTGCGGGATGCATCCTCTCGCACGTGTTTTTGCTCGACTAGCCTGCGGGATGCATCCTCTCGCACGTGTTTTTGCTCGACTAGCCTGCGGGATGCATCCTCTCGCACGTGTTTTTACTCGACTAGCCTGCGGGATGCATCCTCTCGCACGTGTTTTTACTCGACTAGCCTGCGGGATGCATCCTCTCGCACGTGTTTTTGCTCGACTGGCCTGCGGGATGCATCCTCTCGCACGTGTTTTTGTTCGACTAGGCTGCGGGATGCATCCTCTCGCACGTGTTTGTACTCGACTAGCCTGCGGGATGCATCCTCTCGCACGTGTTTTTACTCGACTAGCCTGCGGGATGCATCCTCTCGCACGTGGTTTTAGTCGACTAGCCAGCGGGATGCATCCTCCCGCACGTGTTTTTACTCGACTAGCCTGCGGGATGCATCCTCTCGCACGTGTTTTTGCTCGACTGGCCTGCGGGATGCATCCTCTCGTACGTGTTTTTACTCGACTGGCCTGCGGGATGCATCCTCTCGCACGTGTTTTTGCTCGACTGGCCTGCGGGATGCATCCTCCCGTACGTGTTTTTGCTCGACTGGCCTGCGGGATGCATCGTCTCGCACGTGTTTTTGCTCGACTGGCCTGCGGGATGCATCCTCTCGCACGTGTTTTTGCTCGACTAGCCTGCGGGATGCATCCTCTCGCACGTGTTTATGCTCGACTAGCCTGCGGGATGCATCCTCTCGCACGTGTTTATACTCGACTAGCCTGCGGGATGCATCATCTCGCACGTGTTTTTACTCGACTAGCCTGCGGGATGCATCCTCTCGCACGTGTTTTTGCTCGACTAGCCTGCGGGATGCATCCTCTCGCACGTGCTTTTGCTCGACTGGCCTGCGGGATGCATCCTCTCGCACGTGTTTTTGCTCGACTAGCCTGCGGGATGCATCCTCTCGCACGTGTTTTTACTCGACTAGCTTGCGGGATGCATCCTCTCGCACGTGTTTTTACTCGACTAGCCTGCGGGATGCATCCTCTGGCACGTGTTTTTACTCGACTAGCCTGCGGGATGCATCCTCTCGCACGTGTTTTTGCTCGACTAGCCTGCGGGATGCATCCTCTCGCACGTGTTTTTGCTCGACTAGCCTGCGGGATGCATCCTCTCGCACGTGTTTTTGCTCGACTAGCCTGCGGGATGCATCCTCTCGCACGAGTTTTTGCTCGACTGGCCTGCGGGATGCATAGTCTCGCACGTGTTTTTGCTCGACTGGCCTGCGGGATGCATCCTCTCGCACGTGTTTTTGCTCGACTAGCCTGCGGGATGCATCCTCTCGCACGTGTTTTTGTTCGACTAGCCTGCGGGATGCATCCTCTTGCACGTGTTTTTTGCTCGACTGGCCTGCGGGATGCATCCTCTCGCACGAGTTTTTGCTCGACTGGCCTGCGGGATGCATCCTCTCGCACGTGTTTTTGCTCGACTAGCCTGCGGGATGCATCCTCTCGCACGTGTTTTTACTCGACTAGCCTGCGGGATGCAGCCTCTCGCACGTGTTTTTACTCGACTAGCCTGCGGGATGCATCCTCTCGCACGTGTTTTTACTCGACTAGCTTGCGGGATGCATCCTCTCGCACGTGTTTTTACTCGACTAGCCTGCGGGATGCATCCTCTGGCACGTGTTTTTACTCGACTAGCCTGCGGGATGCATCCTCTCGCACGTGTTTTTGCTCGACTAGCCTGCGGGATGCATCCTCTCGCACGTGTTTTTGCTCGACTAGCCTGCGGGATGCATCCTCTCGCACGTGTTTTTGCTCGACTAGCCTGCGGGATGCATCCTCTCGCACGAGTTTTTGCTCGACTGGCCTGCGGGATGCATAGTCTCGCACGTGTTTTTGCTCGACTGGCCTGCGGTATGCATCCTCTCGCACGTGTTTTTGCTCGACTAGCCTGCGGGATGCATCCTCTCGCACGTGTTTTTGTTCGACTAGCCTGCGGGATGCATCCTCTTGCACGTGTTTTTTGCTCGACTGGCCTGCGGGATGCATCCTCTCGCACGAGTTTTTGCTCGACTGGCCTGCGGGATGCATCCTCTCGCACGTGTTTTTGCTCGACTAGCCTGCGGGATGCATCCTCTCGCACGTGGTTTTAGTCGACTAGCCAGCGGGATGCATCCTCCCGCACGTGTTTTTACTCGACTAGCCTGCGGGATGCATCATCTCGCACGTGTTTTTACTCGACTAGCCTGCGGGATGCATCCTCCCGCACGTGTTTTTGCTCGACTAGCCTGCGGGATGCATCCTCTCGCACGTGTTTTTACTCGACTAGCCTGCGGGATGCATCATCTCGCACGTGGTTTTAGTCGACCAGCCAGCGGGATGCATCCTCCCGCACGTGTTTTGACTCGACTAGCCTGCGGGATGCATCATCTCGCACGTGTTTTTGCTCGACTGGCCTGCGGGATGCATCCTCTCGCACGTGTTTTTGCTCTACTGGCCTGCGGGATGCATCCTCTCGCACGTGTTTTTGCTCGACTGGCCTGCGGGATGCATCCTCCCGTACGTGTTTTTGCTCGACTGGCCTGCGGGATGCATCGTCTCGCACGTGTTTTTGCTCGACTGGCCTGCGGGATGCATGATCTCGCACGTGTTTTTGCTCGACTAGCCTGCGGGATGCATCCTCTCGCACGTGTTTATGCTCGACTAGCCTGCGGGATGCATCCTCTCGCACGTGTTTATACTCGACTAGCCTGCGGGATGCATCATCTCGCACGTGTTTTTGCTCGACTAGCCTGCGGGATGCATAATCTCTCACGTGTTTTTACTCGACTAGCCTGCGGGATGCATCCTCTCGCACGTGTTTTTACTCGACTAGCCTGCGGGATGCAGCCTCTCGCACGTGTTTTTACTCGACTAGCCTGCGGGATGCATCCTCTCGCACGTGTTTTTACTCGACTAGCCTGCGGGATGCATCCTCTCGCACGTGTTTTTACTCGACTAGCCTGCGTTATGCATCCTCTGGCACGTGTTTTTACTCGACTAGCCTGCGGGATGCATCCTCTCGCACGTGTTTTTGCTCGACTAGCCTGCGGTATGCATCCTCTCGCACGTGTTTTTGCTCGACTAGCCTGCGGGATGCATCCTCTCGCACGAGTTTTTGCTCGACTGGCCTGCGGGATGCATAGTCTCGCACGTGTTTTTGCTCGACTGGCCTGCGGGATGCGTAGTCTCGCACGTGTTTTTGCTCGACTGGCCTGCGGGATGCATCCTCTCGCACGTGTTTTTGCTCGACTAGCCTGCGGGATGCATCCTCTCGCACGTGGTTTTAGTCGACTAGCCAGCGGGATGCATCCTCCCGCACGTGTTTTTACTCGACTAGCCTGCGGGATGCATCATCTCGCACGTGTTTTTACTCGACTAGCCTGCGGGATGCATCCTCTCGCACGTGTTTTTGCTCGACTAGCCTGCGGGATGCATCCTCTCGCACGTGTTTTTGCTCGACTGGCCTGCGGGATGCATCCTCTCGCACGTGTTTTTGCTCGACTGGCCTGCGGGATGCATCCTCTCGCACGTGTTTTTGCTCGACTGGCCTGCGGGATGCATCCTCTCGCACGTGTTTTTACTCGACTAGCCTGCGGGATGCATCCTCTCGCACGTGTTTTTACTCGACTAGCCTGCGGGATGCATCCTCTCGCACGTGGTTTTAGTCGACTAGCCAGCGGGATGTATCCTCCCGCACGTGTTTTTACTCGACTAGCCTGCGGGATGCATCCTCTCGCACGTGTTTTTGCTCGACTGGCCTGCGGGATGCATCCTCTCGTACGTGTTTTTACTCGACTGGCCTGCGGGATGCATCCTCTCGCACGTGTTTTTGCTCGACAGGCCTGCGGGATGCATCCTCCCGTACGTGTTTTTGCTCGACTGGCCTGCGGGATGCATCGTCTCGCACGTGTTTTTGCTCGACTGGCCTGCGGGATGCATCCTCTCGCACGTGTTTTTGCTCGACTAGCCTGCGGGATGCATCCTCTCGCACGTGTTTATGCTCGACTAGCCTGCGGGATGCATCCTCTCGCACGTGTTTATACTCGACTAGCCTGCGGGATGCATCATCTCGCACGTGTTTTTACTCGACTAGCCTGCGGGATGCATCATCTCGCACGTGTTTTTACTCGACTAGCCTGCGGGATGCATCCTCTCGCACGTGTTTTTACTCGACTAGCCTGCGGGATGCAGCCTCTCGTACGTGTTTTTACTCGACTAGCCTGCGGGATGCATCCTCTCGCACGTGTTTTTACTCGACTAGCTTGCGGGATGCATCCTCTCGCACGTGTTTTTACTCGACTAGCCTGCGGGATGCATCCTCTGGCACGTGTTTTTACTCGACTAGCCTGCGGGATGCATCCTCTCGCACGTGTTTTTGCTCGACTAGCCTGCGGGATGCATCCTCTCGCACGTGTTTTTGCTCGACTAGCCTGCGGGATGCATCCTCTCGCACGTGTTTTTGCTCGACTAGCCTGCGGGATGCATCCTCTCGCACGAGTTTTTGCTCGACTGGCCTGCGGGATGCATAGTCTCGCACGTGTTTTTGCTCGACTGGCCTGCGGGATGCATCCTCTCGCACGTGTTTTTGCTCGACTAGCCTGCGGGATGCATCCTCTCGCACGTGCTTTTGTTCGACTAGCCTGCGGGATGCATCCTCTTGCACGTGTTTTTGCTCGACTGGCCTGCGGGATGCATCCTCTCGCACGAGTTTTTGCTCGACTGGCCTGCGGGATGCATCCTCTCGCACGTGTTTTTGCTCGACTGGCCTGCGGGATGCATCCTCTCGCACGTGTTTTTGCTCGACTAGCCTGCGGGATGCATCCTCTCGCACGTGGTTTTAGTCGACTAGCCAGCGGGATGCATCCTCCCGCACGTGTTTTTACTCGACTAGCCTGCGGGATGCATCATCTCGCACGTGTTTTTACTCGACTAGCCTGCGGGATGCATCCTCTCGCACGTGTTTTTGCTCGACTAGCCTGCGGGATGCATCCTCTCGCACGTGTTTTTACTCGACTAGCCTGCGGGATGCATCCTCTCGCACGTGGTTTTAGTCGACCAGCCAGCGGGATGCATCCTCCCGCACGTGTTTTGACTCGACTAGCCTGCGGGATGCATCATCTCGCACGTGTTTTTGCTCGACTGGCCTGCGGGATGCATCCTCTCGCACGTGTTTTTGCTCGACTGGCCTGCGGGATGCATCCTCTCGCACGTGTTTTTGCTCGACTGGCCTGCGGGATGCATCCTCCCGTACGTGTTTTTGCTCGACTGGCCTGCGGGATGCATCGTCTCGCACGTGTTTTTGCTCGACTGGCCTGCGGGATGCATGATCTCGCACGTGTTTTTGCTCGACTAGCCTGCGGGATGCATCCTCTCGCACGTGTTTATGCTCGACTAGCCTGCGGGATGCATCCTCTCGCACGTGTTTATACTCGACTAGCCTGCGGGATGCATCCTCTCGCACGAGTTTTTGCTCGACTGGCCTGCGGGATGCATCCTCTCGTACGTGTTTTTACTCGACTGGCCTGCGGGATGCATCCTCTCGCACGTGTTTTTGCTCGACTGGCCTGCGGGATGCATCCTCCCGTACGTGTTTTTGCTCGACTGGCCTGCGGGATGCATCGTCTCGCACGTGTTTTTGCTCGACTGGCCTGCGGGATGCATCCTCTCGCACGTGTTTTTGCTCGACTAGCCTGCGGGATGCATCCTCTCGCACGTGTTTATGCTCGACTAGCCTGCGGGATGCATCCTCTCGCACGTGTTTATACTCGACTAGCCTGCGGGATGCATCATCTCGCACGTGTTTTTACTCGACTAGCCTGCGGGATGCATCATCTCGCACGTGTTTTTACTCGACTAGCCTGCGGGATGCATCCTCTCGCACGTGTTTTTACTCGACTAGCCTGCGGGATGCAGCCTCTCGCACGTGTTTTTACTCGACTAGCCTGCGGGATGCATCCTCTCGCACGTGTTTTTACTCGACTAGCTTGCGGGATGCATCCTCTCGCACGTGTTTTTACTCGACTAGCCTGCGGGATGCATCCTCTGGCACGTGTTTTTACTCGACTAGCCTGCGGGATGCATCCTCTCGCACGTGTTTTTGCTCGACTAGCCTGCGGGATGCATCCTCTCGCACGTGTTTTTGCTCGACTAGCCTGCGGGATGCATCCTCTCGCACGTGTTTTTGCTCGACTAGCCTGCGGGATGCATCCTCTCGCACGAGTTTTTGCTCGACTGGCCTGCGGGATGCATAGTCTCGCACGTGTTTTTGCTCGACTGGCCTGCGGGATGCATCCTCTCGCACGTGTTTTTGCTCGACTAGCCTGCGGGATGCATCCTCTCGCACGTGTTTTTGTTCGACTAGCCTGCGGGATGCATCCTCTTGCACGTGTTTTTTGCTCGACTGGCCTGCGGGATGCATCCTCTCGCACGAGTTTTTGCTCGACTGGCCTGCGGGATGCATCCTCTCGCACGTGTTTTTGCTCGACTAGCCTGCGGGATGCATCCTCTCGCACGTGTTTTTACTCGACTAGCCTGCGGGATGCAGCCTCTCGCACGTGTTTTTACTCGACTAGCCTGCGGGATGCATCCTCTCGCACGTGTTTTTACTCGACTAGCTTGCGGGATGCATCCTCTCGCACGTGTTTTTACTCGACTAGCCTGCGGGATGCATCCTCTGGCACGTGTTTTTACTCGACTAGCCTGCGGGATGCATCCTCTCGCACGTGTTTTTGCTCGACTAGCCTGCGGGATGCATCCTCTCGCACGTGTTTTTGCTCGACTAGCCTGCGGGATGCATCCTCTCGCACGTGTTTTTGCTCGACTAGCCTGCGGGATGCATCCTCTCGCACGAGTTTTTGCTCGACTGGCCTGCGGGATGCATAGTCTCGCACGTGTTTTTGCTCGACTGGCCTGCGGTATGCATCCTCTCGCACGTGTTTTTGCTCGACTAGCCTGCGGGATGCATCCTCTCGCACGTGTTTTTGTTCGACTAGCCTGCGGGATGCATCCTCTTGCACGTGTTTTTTGCTCGACTGGCCTGCGGGATGCATCCTCTCGCACGAGTTTTTGCTCGACTGGCCTGCGGGATGCATCCTCTCGCACGTGTTTTTGCTCGACTAGCCTGCGGGATGCATCCTCTCGCACGTGGTTTTAGTCGACTAGCCAGCGGGATGCATCCTCCCGCACGTGTTTTTACTCGACTAGCCTGCGGGATGCATCATCTCGCACGTGTTTTTACTCGACTAGCCTGCGGGATGCATCCTCCCGCACGTGTTTTTGCTCGACTAGCCTGCGGGATGCATCCTCTCGCACGTGTTTTTACTCGACTAGCCTGCGGGATGCATCATCTCGCACGTGGTTTTAGTCGACCAGCCAGCGGGATGCATCCTCCCGCACGTGTTTTGACTCGACTAGCCTGCGGGATGCATCATCTCGCACGTGTTTTTGCTCGACTGGCCTGCGGGATGCATCCTCTCGCACGTGTTTTTGCTCTACTGGCCTGCGGGATGCATCCTCTCGCACGTGTTTTTGCTCGACTGGCCTGCGGGATGCATCCTCCCGTACGTGTTTTTGCTCGACTGGCCTGCGGGATGCATCGTCTCGCACGTGTTTTTGCTCGACTGGCCTGCGGGATGCATGATCTCGCACGTGTTTTTGCTCGACTAGCCTGCGGGATGCATCCTCTCGCACGTGTTTATGCTCGACTAGCCTGCGGGATGCATCCTCTCGCACGTGTTTATACTCGACTAGCCTGCGGGATGCATCATCTCGCACGTGTTTTTGCTCGACTAGCCTGCGGGATGCATAATCTCTCACGTGTTTTTACTCGACTAGCCTGCGGGATGCATCCTCTCGCACGTGTTTTTACTCGACTAGCCTGCGGGATGCAGCCTCTCGCACGTGTTTTTACTCGACTAGCCTGCGGGATGCATCCTCTCGCACGTGTTTTTACTCGACTAGCCTGCGGGATGCATCCTCTCGCACGTGTTTTTACTCGACTAGCCTGCGTTATGCATCCTCTGGCACGTGTTTTTACTCGACTAGCCTGCGGGATGCATCCTCTCGCACGTGTTTTTGCTCGACTAGCCTGCGGTATGCATCCTCTCGCACGTGTTTTTGCTCGACTAGCCTGCGGGATGCATCCTCTCGCACGAGTTTTTGCTCGACTGGCCTGCGGGATGCATAGTCTCGCACGTGTTTTTGCTCGACTGGCCTGCGGGATGCGTAGTCTCGCACGTGTTTTTGCTCGACTGGCCTGCGGGATGCATCCTCTCGCACGTGTTTTTGCTCGACTAGCCTGCGGGATGCATCCTCTCGCACGTGGTTTTAGTCGACTAGCCAGCGGGATGCATCCTCCCGCACGTGTTTTTACTCGACTAGCCTGCGGGATGCATCATCTCGCACGTGTTTTTACTCGACTAGCCTGCGGGATGCATCCTCTCGCACGTGTTTTTGCTCGACTAGCCTGCGGGATGCATCCTCTCGCACGTGTTTTTGCTCGACTGGCCTGCGGGATGCATCCTCTCGCACGTGTTTTTGCTCGACTGGCCTGCGGGATGCATCCTCTCGCACGTGTTTTTGCTCGACTGGCCTGCGGGATGCATCCTCTCGCACGTGTTTTTACTCGACTAGCCTGCGGGATGCATCCTCTCGCACGTGTTTTTACTCGACTAGCCTGCGGGATGCATCCTCTCGCACGTGGTTTTAGTCGACTAGCCAGCGGGATGTATCCTCCCGCACGTGTTTTTACTCGACTAGCCTGCGGGATGCATCCTCTCGCACGTGTTTTTGCTCGACTGGCCTGCGGGATGCATCCTCTCGTACGTGTTTTTACTCGACTGGCCTGCGGGATGCATCCTCTCGCACGTGTTTTTGCTCGACAGGCCTGCGGGATGCATCCTCCCGTACGTGTTTTTGCTCGACTGGCCTGCGGGATGCATCGTCTCGCACGTGTTTTTGCTCGACTGGCCTGCGGGATGCATCCTCTCGCACGTGTTTTTGCTCGACTAGCCTGCGGGATGCATCCTCTCGCACGTGTTTATGCTCGACTAGCCTGCGGGATGCATCCTCTCGCACGTGTTTATACTCGACTAGCCTGCGGGATGCATCATCTCGCACGTGTTTTTACTCGACTAGCCTGCGGGATGCATCATCTCGCACGTGTTTTTACTCGACTAGCCTGCGGGATGCATCCTCTCGCACGTGTTTTTACTCGACTAGCCTGCGGGATGCAGCCTCTCGTACGTGTTTTTACTCGACTAGCCTGCGGGATGCATCCTCTCGCACGTGTTTTTACTCGACTAGCCTGCGGGATGCATCCTCTCGCACGTGTTTTTACTCGACTAGCCTGCGGGATGCATCCTCTGGCACGTGTTTTTACTCGACTAGCCTGCGGGATGCATCCTCTCGCACGTGTTTTTGCTCGACTAGCCTGCGGGATGCATCCTCTCGCACGTGTTTTTGCTCGACTAGCCTGCGGGATGCATCCTCTCGCACGTGTTTTTGCTCGACTAGCCTGCGGGATGCATCCTCTCGCACGAGTTTTTGCTCGACTGGCCTGCGGGATGCATAGTCTCGCACGTGTTTTTGCTCGACTGGCCTGCGGGATGCATCCTCTCGCACGTGTTTTTGCTCGACTAGCCTGCGGGATGCATCCTCTCGCACGTGCTTTTGTTCGACTAGCCTGCGGGATGCATCCTCTTGCACGTGTTTTTGCTCGACTGGCCTGCGGGATGCATCCTCTCGCACGAGTTTTTGCTCGACTGGCCTGCGGGATGCATCCTCTCGCACGTGTTTTGCTCGACTGGCCTGCGGGATGCATCCTCTCGCACGTGTTTTTGCTCGACTAGCCTGCGGGATGCATCCTCTCGCACGTGGTTTTAGTCGACTAGCCAGCGGGATGCATCCTCCCGCACGTGTTTTTACTCGACTAGCCTGCGGGATGCATCATCTCGCACGTGTTTTTACTCGACTAGCCTGCGGGATGCATCCTCTCGCACGTGTTTTTGCTCGACTAGCCTGCGGGATGCATCCTCTCGCACGTGTTTTTACTCGACTAGCCTGCGGGATGCATCCTCTCGCACGTGGTTTTAGTCGACCAGCCAGCGGGATGCATCCTCCCGCACGTGTTTTGACTCGACTAGCCTGCGGGATGCATCATCTCGCACGTGTTTTTGCTCGACTGGCCTGCGGGATGCATCCTCTCGCACGTGTTTTTGCTCGACTGGCCTGCGGGATGCATCCTCTCGCACGTGTTTTTGCTCGACTGGCCTGCGGGATGCATCCTCCCGTACGTGTTTTTGCTCGACTGGCCTGCGGGATGCATCGTCTCGCACGTGTTTTTGCTCGACTGGCCTGCGGGATGCATGATCTCGCACGTGTTTTTGCTCGACTAGCCTGCGGGATGCATCCTCTCGCACGTGTTTATGCTCGACTAGCCTGCGGGATGCATCCTCTCGCACGTGTTTATACTCGACTAGCCTGCGGGATGCATCATCTCGCACGTGTTTTTGCTCGACTAGCCTGCGGGATGCATAATCTCGCACGTGTTTTTACTCGACTAGCCTGCGGGATGCATCCTCTCGCACGTGTTTTTACTCGACTAGCCTGCGGGATGCAGCCTCTCGCACGTGTTTTTACTCGACTAGCCTGCGGGATGCATCCTCTCGCACGTGTTTTTACTCGACTAGCCTGCGGGATGCATCCTCTCGCACGTGTTTTTACTCGACTAGCCTGCGGGATGCATCCTCTGGCACGTGTTTTTACTCGACTAGCCTGCGGGATGCATCCTCTCGCACGTGTTTTTGCTCGACTAGCCTGCGGTATGCATCCTCTCGCACGTGTTTTTGCTCGACTAGCCTGCGGGATGCATCCTCTCGCACGAGTTTTTGCTCGACTGGCCTGCGGGATGCATAGTCTCGCACGTGTTTTTGCTCGACTGGCCTGCGGGATGCATAGTCTCGCACGTGTTTTTGCTCGACTGGCCTGCGGGATGCATCCTCTCGCACGTGTTTTTACTCGACTAGCCTGCGGGATGCATCCTCTCGCACGTGTTTTTACTCGACTAGCCTGCGGGATGCAGCCTCTCGCACGTGTTTTTACTCGACTAGCCTGCGGGATGCATCCTCTCGCACGTGTTTTTACTCGACTAGCCTGCGGGATGCATCCTCTCGCACGTGTTTTTACTCGACTAGCCTGCGGGATGCAGCCTCTCGCACGTGTTTTTACTCGACTAGCCTGCGGGATGCATCCTCTCGCACGTGTTTTTACTCGACTAGCCTGCGGGATGCATCCTCTGGCACGTGTTTTTACTCGACTAGCCTGCGGGATGCATCCTCTCGCACGTGTTTTTGCTCGACTAGCCTGCGGTATGCATCCTCTCGCACGTGTTTTTGCTCGACTAGCCTGCGGGATGCATCCTCTCGCACGAGTTTTTGCTCGACTGGCCTGCGGGATGCATAGTCTCGCACGTGTTTTTGCTCGACTGGCCTGCGGGATGCATAGTCTCGCACGTGTTTTTGCTCGACTGGCCTGCGGGATGCATCCTCTCGCACGTGTTTTTGCTCGACTAGCCTGCGGGATGCATCCTCTCGCACGTGGTTTTAGTCGACTAGCCAGCGGGATGCATCCTCCCGCACGTGTTTTTACTCGACTAGCCTGCGGGATGCATCATCTCGCACGTGTTTTTACTCGACTAGCCTGCGGGATGCATCCTCTCGCACGTGTTTTTGCTCGACTAGCCTGCGGGATGCATCCTCTCGCACGTGTTTTTGCTCGACTGGCCTGCGGGATGCATCCTCTCGCACGTGTTTTTGCTCGACTGGCCTGCGGGATGCATCCTCTCGCCCGTGTTTTTGCTCGACTGGCCTGCGGGATGCATCCTCTCGCACGTGTTTTTACTCGACTAGCCTGCGGGATGCATCCTCTCGCACGTGTTTTTACTCGACTAGCCTGCGGGATGCATCCTCTCGCACGTGGTTTTAGTCGACTAGCCAGCGGGATGCATCCTCCCGCACGTGTTTTTACTCGACTAGCCTGCGGGATGCATCCTCTCGCACGTGTTTTTGCTCGACTGGCCTGCGGGATGCATCCTCTCGTACGTGTTTTTACTCGACTGGCCTGCGGGATGCATCCTCTCGCACGTGTTTTTGCTCGCCTAGCCTGCGGGATGCATCCTCTCGCACGTGTTTTTACTCGACTAGCCTGCGGGATGCATCCTCTCGCACGTGTTTTTACTCGACTAGCCTGCGGGATGCATCCTCTCGCACGTGTTTTTGCTCGACTGGCCTGCGGGATGCATCCTCTCGCACGTGTTTTTACTCGACTAGCCTGCGGGATGCATCCTCTCGCACGTGTTTTTGCTCGACTAGCCTGCGGGATGCATCCTCTCGCACGTGTTTTTGCTCGATTAACCTGCGGGATGCATCCTCTCGCACGTGTTTTTACTCGACTAGCCTGCGGGATGCATCCTCTCGCACGTGTTTTTGCTCGACTGGCCTGCGGGATGCATCCTCTCGCACGTGTTTTTGCTCGACTAGCCTGCGGGATGCATCCTCTCGCACGTGTTTTTACTCGACTAGCCTGCGGGATGCATCCTCTCGCACGTGTTTTTACTCGACTGGCCTGCGGGATGCATCCTCTCGCACGTGTTTTTGCTCGACTGGCCTGCGGGATGCATCCTCTCGCACGTGTTTTTGCTCGACTAGCCTGCGGGATGCATCCTCTCGCACGTGTTTTTGCTCGACTAGCCTGCGGGATGCATCCTCTCGCACGTGTTTTTACTCGACTAGCCTGCGGGATGCATCCTCTCGCACGTGTTTTTACTCGACTAGCCTGCGGGATGCATCCTCTCGCACGTGTTTTTGCTCGACTGGCCTGCGGGATGCATCCTCTCGCACGTGTTTTTGTTCGACTAGGCTGCGGGATGCATCCTCTCGCACGTGTTTGTACTCGACTAGCCTGCGGGATGCATCCTCTCGCACGTGTTTTTACTCGACTAGCCTGCGGGATGCATCCTCTCGCACGTGGTTTTAGTCGACTAGCCAGCGGGATGCATCCTCTCGCACGTGTTTTTGCTCGACTAGCCTGCGGTATGCATCCTCTCGCACGTGTTTTTGCTCGACTAGCCTGCGGGATGCATCCTCTCGCACGAGTTTTTGCTCGACTGGCCTGCGGGATGCATAGTCTCGCACGTGTTTTTGCTCGACTGGCCTGCGGGATGCGTAGTCTCGCACGTGTTTTTGCTCGACTGGCCTGCGGGATGCATCCTCTCGCACGTGTTTTTGCTCGACTGGCCTGCGGGATGCATCCTCTCGCACGTGGTTTTAGTCGACTAGCCAGCGGGATGCATCCTCCCGCACGTGTTTTTACTCGACTAGCCTGCGGGATGCATCATCTCGCACGTGTTTTTACTCGACTAGCCTGCGGGATGCATCCTCTCGCACGTGTTTTTGCTCGACTAGCCTGCGGGATGCATCCTCTCGCACGTGTTTTTGCTCGACTGGCCTGCGGGATGCATCCTCTCGCACGTGTTTTTGCTCGACTGGCCTGCGGGATGCATCCTCTCGCACGTGTTTTTGCTCGACTGGCCTGCGGGATGCATCCTCTCGCACGTGTTTTTACTCGACTAGCCTGCGGGATGCATCCTCTCGCACGTGTTTTTACTCGACTAGCCTGCGGGATGCATCCTCTCGCACGTGGTTTTAGTCGACTAGCCAGCGGGATGTATCCTCCCGCACGTGTTTTTACTCGACTAGCCTGCGGGATGCATCCTCTCGCACGTGTTTTTGCTCGACTGGCCTGCGGGATGCATCCTCTCGTACGTGTTTTTACTCGACTGGCCTGCGGGATGCATCCTCTCGCACGTGTTTTTGCTCGACAGGCCTGCGGGATGCATCCTCCCGTACGTGTTTTTGCTCGACTGGCCTGCGGGATGCATCGTCTCGCACGTGTTTTTGCTCGACTGGCCTGCGGGATGCATCCTCTCGCACGTGTTTTTGCTCGACTAGCCTGCGGGATGCATCCTCTCGCACGTGTTTATGCTCGACTAGCCTGCGGGATGCATCCTCTCGCACGTGTTTATACTCGACTAGCCTGCGGGATGCATCATCTCGCACGTGTTTTTACTCGACTAGCCTGCGGGATGCATCATCTCGCACGTGTTTTTACTCGACTAGCCTGCGGGATGCATCCTCTCGCACGTGTTTTTACTCGACTAGCCTGCGGGATGCAGCCTCTCGTACGTGTTTTTACTCGACTAGCCTGCGGGATGCATCCTCTCGCAAGTGTTTTTACTCGACTAGCTTGCGGGATGCATCCTCTCGCACGTGTTTTTACTCGACTAGCCTGCGGGATGCATCCTCTGGCACGTGTTTTTACTCGACTAGCCTGCGGGATGCATCCTCTCGCACGTGTTTTTGCTCGACTAGCCTGCGGGATGCATCCTCTCGCACGTGTTTTTGCTCGACTAGCCTGCGGGATGCATCCTCTCGCACGTGTTTTTGCTCGACTAGCCTGCGGGATGCATCCTCTCGCACGAGTTTTTGCTCGACTGGCCTGCGGGATGCATAGTCTCGCACGTGTTTTTGCTCGACTGGCCTGCGGGATGCATCCTCTCGCACGTGTTTTTGCTCGACTAGCCTGCGGGATGCATCCTCTCGCACGTGCTTTTGTTCGACTAGCCTGCGGGATGCATCCTCTTGCACGTGTTTTTGCTCGACTGGCCTGCGGGATGCATCCTCTCGCACGAGTTTTTGCTCGACTGGCCTGCGGGATGCATCCTCTCGCACGTGTTTTTGCTCGACTGGCCTGCGGGATGCATCCTCTCGCACGTGTTTTTGCTCGACTAGCCTGCGGGATGCATCCTCTCGCACGTGGTTTTAGTCGACTAGCCAGCGGGATGCATCCTCCCGCACGTGTTTTTACTCGACTAGCCTGCGGGATGCATCATCTCGCACGTGTTTTTACTCGACTAGCCTGCGGGATGCATCCTCTCGCACGTGTTTTTGCTCGACTAGCCTGCGGGATGCATCCTCTCGCACGTGTTTTTACTCGACTAGCCTGCGGGATGCATCCTCTCGCACGTGTTTATGCTCGACTAGCCTGCGGGATGCATCCTCTCGCACGTGTTTATACTCGACTAGCCTGCGGGATGCATCATCTCGCACGTGTTTTTGCTCGACTAGCCTGCGGGATGCATAATCTCGCACGTGTTTTTACTCGACTAGCCTGCGGGATGCATCCTCTCGCACGTGTTTTTACTCGACTAGCCTGCGGGATGCAGCCTCTCGCACGTGTTTTTACTCGACTAGCCTGCGGGATGCATCCTCTCGCACGTGTTTTTACTCGACTAGCCTGCGGGATGCATCCTCTCGCACGTGTTTTTACTCGACTAGCCTGCGGGATGCATCCTCTGGCACGTGTTTTTACTCGACTAGCCTGCGGGATGCATCCTCTCGCACGTGTTTTTGCTCGACTAGCCTGCGGTATGCATCCTCTCGCACGTGTTTTTGCTCGACTAGCCTGCGGGATGCATCCTCTCGCACGAGTTTTTGCTCGACTGGCCTGCGGGATGCATAGTCTCGCACGTGTTTTTGCTCGACTGGCCTGCGGGATGCATAGTCTCGCACGTGTTTTTGCTCGACTGGCCTGCGGGATGCATCCTCTCGCACGTGTTTTTACTCGACTAGCCTGCGGGATGCATCCTCTCGCACGTGTTTTTACTCGACTAGCCTGCGGGATGCAGCCTCTCGCACGTGTTTTTACTCGACTAGCCTGCGGGATGCATCCTCTCGCACGTGTTTTTACTCGACTAGCCTGCGGGATGCATCCTCTCGCACGTGTTTTTACTCGACTAGCCTGCGGGATGCAGCCTCTCGCACGTGTTTTTACTCGACTAGCCTGCGGGATGCATCCTCTCGCACGTGTTTTTACTCGACTAGCCTGCGGGATGCATCCTCTGGCACGTGTTTTTACTCGACTAGCCTGCGGGATGCATCCTCTCGCACGTGTTTTTGCTCGACTAGCCTGCGGTATGCATCCTCTCGCACGTGTTTTTGCTCGACTAGCCTGCGGGATGCATCCTCTCGCACGAGTTTTTGCTCGACTGGCCTGCGGGATGCATAGTCTCGCACGTGTTTTTGCTCGACTGGCCTGCGGGATGCATAGTCTCGCACGTGTTTTTGCTCGACTGGCCTGCGGGATGCATCCTCTCGCACGTGTTTTTGCTCGACTAGCCTGCGGGATGCATCCTCTCGCACGTGGTTTTAGTCGACTAGCCAGCGGGATGCATCCTCCCGCACGTGTTTTTACTCGACTAGCCTGCGGGATGCATCATCTCGCACGTGTTTTTACTCGACTAGCCTGCGGGATGCATCCTCTCGCACGTGTTTTTGCTCGACTAGCCTGCGGGATGCATCCTCTCGCACGTGTTTTTGCTCGACTGGCCTGCGGGATGCATCCTCTCGCACGTGTTTTTGCTCGACTGGCCTGCGGGATGCATCCTCTCGCCCGTGTTTTTGCTCGACTGGCCTGCGGGATGCATCCTCTCGCACGTGTTTTTACTCGACTAGCCTGCGGGATGCATCCTCTCGCACGTGTTTTTACTCGACTAGCCTGCGGGATGCATCCTCTCGCACGTGGTTTTAGTCGACTAGCCAGCGGGATGCATCCTCCCGCACGTGTTTTTACTCGACTAGCCTGCGGGATGCATCCTCTCGCACGTGTTTTTGCTCGACTGGCCTGCGGGATGCATCCTCCCGTACGTGTTTTTGCTCGACTGGCCTGCGGGATGCATCGTCTCGCACGTGTTTTTGCTCGACTGGCCTGCGGGATGCATCCTCTCGCACGTGTTTTTGCTCGACTAGCCTGCGGGATGCATCCTCTCGCACGTGTTTATGCTCGACTAGCCTGCGGGATGCATCCTCTCGCACGTGTTTATACTCGACTAGCCTGCGGGATGCATCATCTCGCACGTGTTTTTACTCGACTAGCCTGCGGGATGCATCATCTCGCACGTGTTTTTACTCGACTAGCCTGCGGGATGCATCCTCTCGCACGTGTTTTTACTCGACTAGCCTGCGGGATGCAGCCTCTCGTACGTGTTTTTACTCGACTAGCCTGCGGGATGCATCCTCTCGCAAGTGTTTTTACTCGACTAGCTTGCGGGATGCATCCTCTCGCACGTGTTTTTACTCGACTAGCCTGCGGGATGCATCCTCTGGCACGTGTTTTTACTCGACTAGCCTGCGGGATGCATCCTCTCGCACGTGTTTTTGCTCGACTAGCCTGCGGGATGCATCCTCTCGCACGTGTTTTTGCTCGACTAGCCTGCGGGATGCATCCTCTCGCACGTGTTTTTGCTCGACTAGCCTGCGGGATGCATCCTCTCGCACGAGTTTTTGCTCGACTGGCCTGCGGGATGCATAGTCTCGCACGTGTTTTTGCTCGACTGGCCTGCGGGATGCATCCTCTCGCACGTGTTTTTGCTCGACTAGCCTGCGGGATGCATCCTCTCGCACGTGCTTTTGTTCGACTAGCCTGCGGGATGCATCCTCTTGCACGTGTTTTTGCTCGACTGGCCTGCGGGATGCATCCTCTCGCACGAGTTTTTGCTCGACTGGCCTGCGGGATGCATCCTCTCGCACGTGTTTTTGCTCGACTGGCCTGCGGGATGCATCCTCTCGCACGTGTTTTTGCTCGACTAGCCTGCGGGATGCATCCTCTCGCACGTGGTTTTAGTCGACTAGCCAGCGGGATGCATCCTCCCGCACGTGTTTTTACTCGACTAGCCTGCGGGATGCATCATCTCGCACGTGTTTTTACTCGACTAGCCTGCGGGATGCATCCTCTCGCACGTGTTTTTGCTCGACTAGCCTGCGGGATGCATCCTCTCGCACGTGTTTTTACTCGACTAGCCTGCGGGATGCATCCTCTCGCACGTGTTTATGCTCGACTAGCCTGCGGGATGCATCCTCTCGCACGTGTTTATACTCGACTAGCCTGCGGGATGCATCATCTCGCACGTGTTTTTGCTCGACTAGCCTGCGGGATGCATAATCTCGCACGTGTTTTTACTCGACTAGCCTGCGGGATGCATCCTCTCGCACGTGTTTTTACTCGACTAGCCTGCGGGATGCAGCCTCTCGCACGTGTTTTTACTCGACTAGCCTGCGGGATGCATCCTCTCGCACGTGTTTTTACTCGACTAGCCTGCGGGATGCATCCTCTCGCACGTGTTTTTACTCGACTAGCCTGCGGGATGCATCCTCTGGCACGTGTTTTTACTCGACTAGCCTGCGGGATGCATCCTCTCGCACGTGTTTTTGCTCGACTAGCCTGCGGTATGCATCCTCTCGCACGTGTTTTTGCTCGACTAGCCTGCGGGATGCATCCTCTCGCACGAGTTTTTGCTCGACTGGCCTGCGGGATGCATAGTCTCGCACGTGTTTTTGCTCGACTGGCCTGCGGGATGCATAGTCTCGCACGTGTTTTTGCTCGACTGGCCTGCGGGATGCATCCTCTCGCACGTGTTTTTACTCGACTAGCCTGCGGGATGCATCCTCTCGCACGTGTTTTTACTCGACTAGCCTGCGGGATGCAGCCTCTCGCACGTGTTTTTACTCGACTAGCCTGCGGGATGCATCCTCTCGCACGTGTTTTTACTCGACTAGCCTGCGGGATGCATCCTCTCGCACGTGTTTTTACTCGACTAGCCTGCGGGATGCAGCCTCTCGCACGTGTTTTTACTCGACTAGCCTGCGGGATGCATCCTCTCGCACGTGTTTTTACTCGACTAGCCTGCGGGATGCATCCTCTGGCACGTGTTTTTACTCGACTAGCCTGCGGGATGCATCCTCTCGCACGTGTTTTTGCTCGACTAGCCTGCGGTATGCATCCTCTCGCACGTGTTTTTGCTCGACTAGCCTGCGGGATGCATCCTCTCGCACGAGTTTTTGCTCGACTGGCCTGCGGGATGCATAGTCTCGCACGTGTTTTTGCTCGACTGGCCTGCGGGATGCATAGTCTCGCACGTGTTTTTGCTCGACTGGCCTGCGGGATGCATCCTCTCGCACGTGTTTTTGCTCGACTAGCCTGCGGGATGCATCCTCTCGCACGTGGTTTTAGTCGACTAGCCAGCGGGATGCATCCTCCCGCACGTGTTTTTACTCGACTAGCCTGCGGGATGCATCATCTCGCACGTGTTTTTACTCGACTAGCCTGCGGGATGCATCCTCTCGCACGTGTTTTTGCTCGACTAGCCTGCGGGATGCATCCTCTCGCACGTGTTTTTGCTCGACTGGCCTGCGGGATGCATCCTCTCGCACGTGTTTTTGCTCGACTGGCCTGCGGGATGCATCCTCTCGCCCGTGTTTTTGCTCGACTGGCCTGCGGGATGCATCCTCTCGCACGTGTTTTTACTCGACTAGCCTGCGGGATGCATCCTCTCGCACGTGTTTTTACTCGACTAGCCTGCGGGATGCATCCTCTCGCACGTGGTTTTAGTCGACTAGCCAGCGGGATGCATCCTCCCGCACGTGTTTTTACTCGACTAGCCTGCGGGATGCATCCTCTCGCACGTGTTTTTGCTCGACTGGCCTGCGGGATGCATCCTCTCGTACGTGTTTTTACTCGACTGGCCTGCGGGATGCATCCTCTCGCACGTGTTTTTGCTCGCCTAGCCTGCGGGATGCATCCTCTCGCACGTGTTTTTACTCGACTAGCCTGCGGGATGCATCCTCTCGCACGTGTTTTTACTCGACTAGCCTGCGGGATGCATCCTCTCGCACGTGTTTTTGCTCGACTGGCCTGCGGGATGCATCCTCTCGCACGTGTTTTTACTCGACTAGCCTGCGGGATGCATCCTCTCGCACGTGTTTTTGCTCGACTAGCCTGCGGGATGCATCCTCTCGCACGTGTTTTTGCTCGATTAACCTGCGGGATGCATCCTCTCGCACGTGTTTTTACTCGACTAGCCTGCGGGATGCATCCTCTCGCACGTGTTTTTGCTCGACTGGCCTGCGGGATGCATCCTCTCGCACGTGTTTTTGCTCGACTAGCCTGCGGGATGCATCCTCTCGCACGTGTTTTTACTCGACTAGCCTGCGGGATGCATCCTCTCGCACGTGTTTTTACTCGACTGGCCTGCGGGATGCATCCTCTCGCACGTGTTTTTGCTCGACTGGCCTGCGGGATGCATCCTCTCGCACGTGTTTTTGCTCGACTAGCCTGCGGGATGCATCCTCTCGCACGTGTTTTTGCTCGACTAGCCTGCGGGATGCATCCTCTCGCACGTGTTTTTACTCGACTAGCCTGCGGGATGCATCCTCTCGCACGTGTTTTTACTCGACTAGCCTGCGGGATGCATCCTCTCGCACGTGTTTTTGCTCGACTGGCCTGCGGGATGCATCCTCTCGCACGTGTTTTTGTTCGACTAGGCTGCGGGATGCATCCTCTCGCACGTGTTTGTACTCGACTAGCCTGCGGGATGC
Source organism: Lasioglossum baleicum (assembly GCF_051020765.1). Lineage (NCBI taxonomy): Eukaryota > Metazoa > Arthropoda > Insecta > Hymenoptera > Halictidae > Lasioglossum > Lasioglossum baleicum. The sequence goes on along the minus strand of NW_027469825.1, from coordinate 19,061 downwards.
ATCCTCTCGCACGTGTTTTTACTCGACTAGCCTGCGGGATGCATCCTCTCGCACGTGGTTTTAGTCGACTAGCCAGCGGGATGCATCCTCTCGCACGTGTTTTTGCTCGACTAGCCTGCGGTATGCATCCTCTCGCACGTGTTTTTGCTCGACTAGCCTGCGGGATGCATCCTCTCGCACGAGTTTTTGCTCGACTGGCCTGCGGGATGCATAGTCTCGCACGTGTTTTTGCTCGACTGGCCTGCGGGATGCGTAGTCTCGCACGTGTTTTTGCTCGACTGGCCTGCGGGATGCATCCTCTCGCACGTGTTTTTGCTCGACTGGCCTGCGGGATGCATCCTCTCGCACGTGGTTTTAGTCGACTAGCCAGCGGGATGCATCCTCCCGCACGTGTTTTTACTCGACTAGCCTGCGGGATGCATCATCTCGCACGTGTTTTTACTCGACTAGCCTGCGGGATGCATCCTCTCGCACGTGTTTTTGCTCGACTAGCCTGCGGGATGCATCCTCTCGCACGTGTTTTTGCTCGACTGGCCTGCGGGATGCATCCTCTCGCACGTGTTTTTGCTCGACTGGCCTGCGGGATGCATCCTCTCGCACGTGTTTTTGCTCGACTGGCCTGCGGGATGCATCCTCTCGCACGTGTTTTTACTCGACTAGCCTGCGGGATGCATCCTCTCGCACGTGTTTTTACTCGACTAGCCTGCGGGATGCATCCTCTCGCACGTGGTTTTAGTCGACTAGCCAGCGGGATGTATCCTCCCGCACGTGTTTTTACTCGACTAGCCTGCGGGATGCATCCTCTCGCACGTGTTTTTGCTCGACTGGCCTGCGGGATGCATCCTCTCGTACGTGTTTTTACTCGACTGGCCTGCGGGATGCATCCTCTCGCACGTGTTTTTGCTCGACAGGCCTGCGGGATGCATCCTCCCGTACGTGTTTTTGCTCGACTGGCCTGCGGGATGCATCGTCTCGCACGTGTTTTTGCTCGACTGGCCTGCGGGATGCATCCTCTCGCACGTGTTTTTGCTCGACTAGCCTGCGGGATGCATCCTCTCGCACGTGTTTATGCTCGACTAGCCTGCGGGATGCATCCTCTCGCACGTGTTTATACTCGACTAGCCTGCGGGATGCATCATCTCGCACGTGTTTTTACTCGACTAGCCTGCGGGATGCATCATCTCGCACGTGTTTTTACTCGACTAGCCTGCGGGATGCATCCTCTCGCACGTGTTTTTACTCGACTAGCCTGCGGGATGCAGCCTCTCGTACGTGTTTTTACTCGACTAGCCTGCGGGATGCATCCTCTCGCAAGTGTTTTTACTCGACTAGCTTGCGGGATGCATCCTCTCGCACGTGTTTTTACTCGACTAGCCTGCGGGATGCATCCTCTGGCACGTGTTTTTACTCGACTAGCCTGCGGGATGCATCCTCTCGCACGTGTTTTTGCTCGACTAGCCTGCGGGATGCATCCTCTCGCACGTGTTTTTGCTCGACTAGCCTGCGGGATGCATCCTCTCGCACGTGCTTTTGTTCGACTAGCCTGCGGGATGCATCCTCTTGCACGTGTTTTTGCTCGACTGGCCTGCGGGATGCATCCTCTCGCACGAGTTTTTGCTCGACTGGCCTGCGGGATGCATCCTCTCGCACGTGTTTTTGCTCGACTGGCCTGCGGGATGCATCCTCTCGCACGTGTTTTTGCTCGACTAGCCTGCGGGATGCATCCTCTCGCACGTGGTTTTAGTCGACTAGCCAGCGGGATGCATCCTCCCGCACGTGTTTTTACTCGACTAGCCTGCGGGATGCATCATCTCGCACGTGTTTTTACTCGACTAGCCTGCGGGATGCATCCTCTCGCACGTGTTTTTGCTCGACTAGCCTGCGGGATGCATCCTCTCGCACGTGTTTTTACTCGACTAGCCTGCGGGATGCATCCTCTCGCACGTGGTTTTAGTCGACCAGCCAGCGGGATGCATCCTCCCGCACGTGTTTTGACTCGACTAGCCTGCGGGATGCATCGTCTCGCACGTGTTTTTGCTCGACTGGCCTGCGGGATGCATGATCTCGCACGTGTTTTTGCTCGACTAGCCTGCGGGATGCATCCTCTCGCACGTGTTTATGCTCGACTAGCCTGCGGGATGCATCCTCTCGCACGTGTTTATACTCGACTAGCCTGCGGGATGCATCATCTCGCACGTGTTTTTGCTCGACTAGCCTGCGGGATGCATAATCTCGCACGTGTTTTTACTCGACTAGCCTGCGGGATGCATCCTCTCGCACGTGTTTTTACTCGACTAGCCTGCGGGATGCAGCCTCTCGCACGTGTTTTTACTCGACTAGCCTGCGGGATGCATCCTCTCGCACGTGTTTTTACTCGACTAGCCTGCGGGATGCATCCTCTCGCACGTGTTTTTACTCGACTAGCCTGCGGGATGCATCCTCTGGCACGTGTTTTTACTCGACTAGCCTGCGGGATGCATCCTCTCGCACGTGTTTTTGCTCGACTAGCCTGCGGTATGCATCCTCTCGCACGTGTTTTTGCTCGACTAGCCTGCGGGATGCATCCTCTCGCACGAGTTTTTGCTCGACTGGCCTGCGGGATGCATAGTCTCGCACGTGTTTTTGCTCGACTGGCCTGCGGGATGCATAGTCTCGCACGTGTTTTTGCTCGACTGGCCTGCGGGATGCATCCTCTCGCACGTGTTTTTACTCGACTAGCCTGCGGGATGCATCCTCTCGCACGTGTTTTTACTCGACTAGCCTGCGGGATGCAGCCTCTCGCACGTGTTTTTACTCGACTAGCCTGCGGGATGCATCCTCTCGCACGTGTTTTTACTCGACTAGCCTGCGGGATGCATCCTCTCGCACGTGTTTTTACTCGACTAGCCTGCGGGATGCATCCTCTGGCACGTGTTTTTACTCGACTAGCCTGCGGGATGCATCCTCTCGCACGTGTTTTTGCTCGACTAGCCTGCGGTATGCATCCTCTCGCACGTGTTTTTGCTCGACTAGCCTGCGGGATGCATCCTCTCGCACGAGTTTTTGCTCGACTGGCCTGCGGGATGCATAGTCTCGCACGTGTTTTTGCTCGACTGGCCTGCGGGATGCAGCCTCTCGCACGTGTTTTTACTCGACTAGCCTGCGGGATGCATCCTCTCGCACGTGTTTTTACTCGACTAGCCTGCGGGATGCATCCTCTCGCACGTGTTTTTACTCGACTAGCCTGCGGGATGCATCCTCTGGCACGTGTTTTTACTCGACTAGCCTGCGGGATGCATCCTCTCGCACGTGTTTTTGCTCGACTAGCCTGCGGTATGCATCCTCTCGCACGTGTTTTTGCTCGACTAGCCTGCGGGATGCATCCTCTCGCACGAGTTTTTGCTCGACTGGCCTGCGGGATGCATAGTCTCGCACGTGTTTTTGCTCGACTGGCCTGCGGGATGCGTAGTCTCGCACGTGTTTTTGCTCGACTGGCCTGCGGGATGCATCCTCTCGCACGTGTTTTTGCTCGACTAGCCTGCGGGATGCATCCTCTCGCACGTGGTTTTAGTCGACTAGCCAGCGGGATGCATCCTCCCGCACGTGTTTTTACTCGACTAGCCTGCGGGATGCATCATCTCGCACGTGTTTTTACTCGACTAGCCTGCGGGATGCATCCTCTCGCACGTGTTTTTGCTCGACTAGCCTGCGGGATGCATCCTCTCGCACGTGTTTTTGCTCGACTGGCCTGCGGGATGCATCCTCTCGCACGTGTTTTTGCTCGACTGGCCTGCGGGATGCATCCTCTCGCACGTGTTTTTGCTCGACTGGCCTGCGGGATGCATCCTCTCGCACGTGTTTTTACTCGACTAGCCTGCGGGATGCATCCTCTCGCACGTGTTTTTACTCGACTAGCCTGCGGGATGCATCCTCTCGCACGTGGTTTTAGTCGACTAGCCAGCGGGATGCATCCTCCCGCACGTGTTTTTACTCGACTAGCCTGCGGGATGCATCCTCTCGCACGTGTTTTGACTCGACTAGCCTGCGGGATGCATCATCTCGCACGTGTTTTTGCTCGACTGGCCTGCGGGATGCATCCTCTCGCACGTGTTTTTGCTCGACTGGCCTGCGGGATGCATCCTCTCGCACGTGTTTTTGCTCGACTGGCCTGCGGGATGCATCCTCCCGTACGTGTTTTTGCTCGACTGGCCTGCGGGATGCATCGTCTCGCACGTGTTTTTGCTCGACTGGCCTGCGGGATGCATGATCTCGCACGTGTTTTTCTCGACTAGCCTGCGGGATGCATCCTCTCGCACGTGTTTTTACTCGACTAGCCTGCGGGATGCATCCTCTCGCACGTGTTTTTGCTCGACTGGCCTGCGGGATGCATCCTCTCGCACGTGTTTTTGCTCGACTGGCCTGCGGGATGCATCCTCTCGCACGTGTTTTTGTTCGACTAGGCTGCGGGATGCATCCTCTCGCACGTGTTTGTACTCGACTAGCCTGCGGGATGCATCCTCTCGCACGTGTTTTTGCTTGACTAGCCTGCGGGATGCATCCTCTCGCACGTGTTTTTGCTCGACTGGCCTGCGGGATGCATCCTCTCGCACGTGTTTTTACTCGACTAGCCTGCGGGATGCATCCTCTCGCACGTGGTTTTAGTCGACTAGCCAGCCGGATGCATCCTCCCGCACGTGTTTTTACTCGACTAGCCTGCGGGATGCATCATCTCGCACGTGTTTTTGCTCGACTGGCCTGCGGGATGCATCGTCTCGCACGTGTTTTTGCTCGACTGGCCTGCGGGATGCATCCTCTCGCACGTGTTTTTGCTCGACTAGCCTGCGGGATGCATCCTCTCGCACGTGGTTTTAGTCGACTAGCCAGCGGGATGCATCCTCCCGCACGTGTTTTTACTCGACTAGCCTGCGGGATGCATCATCTCGCACGTGTTTTTACTCGACTAGCCTGCGGGATGCATCCTCTCGCACGTGTTTTTGCTCGACTAGCCTGCGGGATGCATCCTCTCGCACGTGTTTTTACTCGACTAGCCTGCGGGATGCATCCTCTCGCACGTGGTTTTAGTCGACCAGCCAGCGGGATGCATCCTCCCGCACGTGTTTTGACTCGACTAGCCTGCGGGATGCATCATCTCGCACGTGTTTTTGCTCGACTGTCCTGCGGGATGCATCCACCCGCACGTGTTTTTACTCGACTAGCCTGCGGGATGCATCATCTCGCACGTGTTTTTACTCGACTAGCCTGCGGGATGCATCCTCTCGCACGTGTTTTTGCTCGACTAGCCTGCGGGATGCATCCTCTCGCACGTGTTTTTACTCGACTAGCCTGCGGGATGCATCCTCTCGCACGTGGTTTTAGTCGACCAGCCAGCGGGATGCATCCTCCCGCACGTGTTTTTGACTCGACTAGCCTGCGGGATGCATCATCTCGCACGTGTTTTTGCTCGACTGGCCTGCGGGATGCATCCTCTCGCACGTGTTTTTGCTCGACTGGCCTGCGGGATGCATCCTCTCGCACGTGTTTTTGCTCGACTGGCCTGCGGGATGCATCCTCCCGTACGTGTTTTTGCTCGACTGGCCTGCGGGATGCATCCTCTCGCACGTGTTTTTGCTCGACTAGCCTGCGGGATGCATCCTCTCGCACGTGTTTTTGCTCGACTAGCCTGCGGGATGCATCCTCTCGCACGTGTTTTTGCTCGACTAGCCTGCGGGATGCATCCTCCCGCACGTGTTTTTACTCGACTAGCCTGCGGGATGCATCCTCTCGCACGTGTTTTTACTCGACTAGCCTGCGGGATGCATCCTCTCGCACGTGTTTTTACTCGACTAGCCTGCGGGATGCATCCTCTCGCACGTGTTTTTGCTCGACTGGCCTGCGGGATGCATCCTCTCGCACGTGTTTTTGCTCGACTGGCCTGCGGGATGCATCGTCTCGCACGTGTTTTTGCTCGACTGGACTGCGGGATGCATCCTCTCGCACGTGTTTTTGCTCGACTAGCCTGCGGGATGCATCCTCTCGCACGTGTTTATGCTCGACTAGCCTGCGGGATGCATCCTCTCGCACGTGTTTATACTCGACTAGCCTGCGGGATGCATCATCTCGCACGTGTTTTTACTCGACTAGCCTGCGGGATGCATCATCTCGCACGTGTTTTTACTCGACTAGCCTGCGGGATGCATCCTCTCGCACGTGTTTTTACTCGACTAGCCTGCGGGATGCAGCCTCTCGCACGTGTTTTTACTCGACTAGCCTGCGGGATGCATCCTCTCGCACGTGTTTTTACTCGACTAGCCTGCGGGATGCATCCTCTCGCACGTGTTTTTACTCGACTAGCCTGCGGGATGCATCCTCTGGCACGTGTTTTTACTCGACTAGCCTGCGGGATGCATCCTCTCGCACGTGTTTTTGCTCGACTAGCCTGCGGGATGCATCCTATCGCACGTGTTTTTGCTCGACTAGCCTGCGGGATGCATCCTCTCGCACGTGTTTTTGCTCGACTAGCCTGCGGGATGCATCCTCTCGCACGAGTTTTTGCTCGACTGGCCTGCGGGATGCATAGTCTCGCACGTGTTTTTGCTCGACTGGCCTGCGGGATGCATCCTCTCGCACGTGTTTTTGCTCGACTGGCCTGCGGGATGCATCCTCTCGCACGTGTTTTTGCTCGACTAGCCTGCGGGATGCATCCTCTCGCACGTGGGTTTAGTCGACTAGCCAGCGGGATGCATCCTCCCGCACGTGTTTTTACTCGACTAGCCTGCGGGATGCATCATCTCGCACGTGTTTTTACTCGACTAGCCTGCGGGATGCATCCTCTCGCACGTGTTTTTGCTCGACTAGCCTGCGGGATGCATCCTCTCGCACGTGTTTTTACTCGACTAGCCTGCGGGATGCATCCTCTCGCACGTGGTTTTAGTCGACCAGCCAGCGGGATGCATCCTCCCGCACGTGTTTTGACTCGACTAGCCTGCGGGATGCATCGTCTCGCACGTGTTTTTGCTCGACTGGCCTGCGGGATGCATCCTCTCGCACGTGTTTTTGCTCGACTAGCCTGCGGGATGCATCCTCTCGCACGTGTTTATGCTCGACTAGCCTGCGGGATGCATCCTCTCGCACGTGTTTATACTCGACTAGCCTGCGGGATGCATCATCTCGCACGTGTTTTTACTCGACTAGCCTGCGGGATGCATCCTCTCGCACGTGTTTTTGCTCGACTAGCCTGCGGGATGCATCCTCTCGCACGTGTTTTTGCTCGACTGGCCTGCGGGATGCATCCTCTCGCACGTGTTTTTGCTCGACTGGCCTGCGGGATGCATCCTCTCGCACGTGTTTTTGCTCGACTGGCCTGCGGGATGCATCCTCTCGCACGTGTTTTTACTCGACTAGCCTGCGGGATGCATCCTCTCGCACGTGGTTTTAGTCGACTAGCCAGCGGGATGCATCCTCCCGCACGTGTTTTTACTCGACTAGCCTGCGGGATGCATCATCTCGCACGTGTTGTTACTCGACTAGCCTGCGGGATGCATCCTCTCGCACGTGTTTTTGCTCGACTAGCCTGCGGGATGCATCCTCTCGCACGTGTTTTTGCTCGACTGGCCTGCGGGATGCATCCTCTTGCACGTGTTTTTACTCGACTAGCCTGCGGGATGCAGCCTCTCGCACGTGTTTTTACTCAACTAGACTGCGGGATGCATCCTCTCGCACGTGTTTTTACTCGACTAGCCTACGGGATGCATCCTCTCGCACGAGTTTTTGCTCGACTGGCCTGCGGGATGCATAGTCTCGCACGTGTTTTTGCTCGACTGGCCTGCGGGATGCATCCTCTCGCACGTGTTTTTGCTCGACTAGCCTGCGGGATGCATCCTCTCGCACGTGTTTTTGTTCGACTAGCCTGCGGGATGCATCCTCTTGCACGTGTTTTTGCTCGACTGGCCTGCGGGATGCATCCTCTCGCACGTGTTTTTGCTCGACTAGCCTGCGGGATGCATCCTCTCGCACGTGGTTTTAGTCGACTAGCCAGCGGGATGCATCCTCCCGCACGTGTTTTTACTCGACTAGCCTGCGGGATGCATCATCTCGCACGTGTTGTTACTCGACTAGCCTGCGGGATGCATCCTCTCGCACGTGTTTTTGCTCGACTAGCCTGCGGGATGCATCCTCTCGCACGTGTTTTTGCTCGACTGGCCTGCGGGATGCATCCTCTTGCACGTGTTTTTACTCGACTAGCCTGCGGGATGCAGCCTCTCGCACGTGTTTTTACTCAACTAGACTGCGGGATGCATCCTCTCGCACGTGTTTTTACTCGACTAGCCTACGGGATGCATCCTCTCGCACGAGTTTTTGCTCGACTGGCCTGCGGGATGCATAGTCTCGCACGTGTTTTTGCTCGACTGGCCTGCGGGATGCATCCTCTCGCACGTGTTTTTGCTCGACTAGCCTGCGGGATGCATCCTCTCGCACGTGTTTTTGTTCGACTAGCCTGCGGGATGCATCCTCTTGCACGTGTTTTTGCTCGACTGGCCTGCGGGATGCATCCTCTCGCACGTGTTTTTGCTCGACTAGCCTGCGGGATGCATCCTCTCGCACGTGGTTTTAGTCGACTAGCCAGCGGGATGCATCCTCCCGCACGTGTTTTTACTCGACTAGCCTGCGGGATGCATCATCTCGCACGAGTTTTTACTCGACTAGCCTGCGGGATGCATCCTCTCGCACGTGTTTTTGCGCGACTAGCCTGCGGGATGCATCCTCTCGCACGTGTTTGTGCCCGACTAGCCTGCGGGATGCATCCTCTCGCACGTGTTTTTGCTCGACTAGCCTGCGGGATGCATCCTATCGCACGTGTTTTTGCTCGACTAGCCTGCGGGATGCATCCTCTCGCACGTGTTTTTACTCGACTAGCCTGCGGGATGCATCCTCTCGCACGTGTTTTTACTCGACTAGCCTGCGGGATGCATCCTCTCGCACGTGTTTTTACTCGACTAGCCTGCGGGATGCATCCTCTCGCACGTGTTTTTGCTCGATTGGCCTGCGGGATGCATCCTCTCGCACGTGTTTTTGCTCGACTGGCCTGCGGGATGCATCCTCTCGCACGTGTTTTTGCTCGACTAGCCTGCGGGATGCATCCTCTCGCACGTGGTTTTAGTCGACTAGCCAGCGGGATGCATCCTCCCGCACGTGTTTTTACTCGACTAGCCTGCGGGATGCATCATCTCGCACGTGTTTTTACTCGACTAGCCTGCGGGATGCATCCTCTCGCACGTGTTTTTGCTCGACTAGCCTGCGGGATGCATCCTCTCGCACGTGTTTTTGCTCGACTGGCCTGCGGGATGCATCCTCTCGCACGTGTTTTTGCTCGACTGGCCTGCGGGATGCATCCTCTCGCACGTGTTTTTGCTCGACTGGCCTGCGGGATGCATCCTCTCGCACGTGTTTTTACTCGACTAGCCTGCGGGATGCATCCTCTCGCACGTGGTTTTAGTCGACTAGCCAGCGGGATGCATCCTCCCGCACGTGTTTTTACTCGACTAGCCTGCGGGATGCATCATCTCGCACGTGTTGTTACTCGACTAGCCTGCGGGATGCATCCTCTCGCACGTGTTTTTGCTCGACTAGCCTGCGGGATGCATCCTCTCGCACGTGTTTTTGCTCGACTGGCCTGCGGGATGCATCCTCTTGCACGTGTTTTTACTCGACTAGCCTGCGGGATGCAGCCTCTCGCACGTGTTTTTACTCAACTAGACTGCGGGATGCATCCTCTCGCACGTGTTTTTACTCGACTAGCCTACGGGATGCATCCTCTCGCACGAGTTTTTGCTCGACTGGCCTGCGGGATGCATAGTCTCGCACGTGTTTTTGCTCGACTGGCCTGCGGGATGCATCCTCTCGCACGTGTTTTTGCTCGACTAGCCTGCGGGATGCATCCTCTCGCACGTGTTTTTGTTCGACTAGCCTGCGGGATGCATCCTCTTGCACGTGTTTTTGCTCGACTGGCCTGCGGGATGCATCCTCTCGCACGTGTTTTTGCTCGACTAGCCTGCGGGATGCATCCTCTCGCACGTGGTTTTAGTCGACTAGCCAGCGGGATGCATCCTCCCGCACGTGTTTTTACTCGACTAGCCTGCGGGATGCATCCTCTCGCACGTGTTTTTGTTCGACTAGCCTGCGGGATGCATCCTCTCGCACGTGTTTTTGCTCGACTAGCCTGCGGGATGCATCCTCTCGCACGTGTTTGTGCCCGACTAGCCTGCGGGATGCATCCTCTCGCACGTGTTTTTGCTCGACTAGCCTGCGGGATGCATCCTCTCGCACGTGTTTTTGCTCGACTAGCCTGCGGGATGCATCCTCTCGCACGTGTTTTTACTCGACTAGCCTGCGGGATGCATCCTCTCGCACGTGTTTTTACTCGACTAGCCTGCGGGATGCATCCTCTCGCACGTGTTTTTACTCGACTAGCCTGCGGGATGCATCCTCTCGCACGTGTTTTTGCTCGACTGGCCTGCGGGATGCATCCTCTCGCACGTGTTTTTGCTCGACTGGCCTGCGGGATGCATCCTCTCGCACGTGTTTTCGCTCGACTGGCCTGCGGGATGCATCCTCTCGCACGTGTTTTTGTTCGACTAGGCTGCGGGATGCATCCTCTCGCACGTGTTTGTACTCGACTAGCCTGCGGGATGCATCCTCTCGCACGTGTTTTTGCTCGACTAGCCTGCGGGATGCATCCTCTCGCACGTGTTTTTGCTCGATTAGCCTGCGGGATGCATCCTCTCGCACGTGTTTTTGCTCGACTGGCCTGCGGGATGCATCCTCCTGCACGTGTTTTTGCTCGACTAGCCTGCGGGATGCATCCTCTCGCACGTGTTTTTGCTCGACTGGCCTGCGGGATGCATCCTCTCGCACGTGTTTTTACTCGACTAGCCTGCGGGATGCATCCTCTCGCACGTGGTTTTAGTCGACTAGCCAGCCGGATGCATCCTCCCGCACGTGTTTTTACTCGACTAGCCTGCGGGATGCATCATCTCGCACGTGTTTTTACTCGACTAGCCTGCGGGATGCATCCTCTCGCACGTGTTTTTGCTCGACTAGCCTGCGGGATGCATCCTCTCGCACGTGTTTTTGCTCGACTGGCCTGCGGGATGCATCCTCTCGCACGTGTTTTTACTCGACTAGCCTGCGGGATGCATCCTCTCGCACGTGTTTTTACTCGACTAGCCTGCGGGATGCATCCTCTCGCACGTGTTTTTACTCGACTAGCCTGCGGGATGCATCCTCTCGCACGTGGTTTTAGTCGACTAGCCAGCGGGATGCATCCTCCCGCACGTGTTTTTACTCGACTAGCCTGCGGGATGCATCCTCTCGCACGTGTTTTTGCTCGACTGGCCTGCGGGATGCATCCTCTCGCACGTGTTTTTGCTCGACTGGCCTGCGGGATGCATCCTCCCGTACGTGTTTTTGCTCGACTGGCCTGCGGGATGCATCGTCTCGCACGTGTTTTTGCTCGACTGGCCTGCGGGATGCATCCTCTCGCACGTGTTTTTGCTCGACTGGCCTGCGGGATGCATCCTCTCGCACGTGTTTTTGCTCGACTAGCCTGCGGGATGCATCCTCTCGCACGTGTTTATGCTCGACTAGCCTGCGGGATGCATCCTCTCGCACGTGTTTATACTCGACTAGCCTGCGGGATGCATCATCTCGCACGTGTTTTTACTCGACTAGCCTGCGGGATGCATCATCTCGCACGTGTTTTTACTCGACTAGCCTGCGGGATGCATCCTCTCGCACGTGTTTTTACTCGACTAGCCTGCGGGATGCAGCCTCTCGCACGTGTTTTTACTCGACTAGCCTGCGGGATGCATCCTCTCGCACGTGTTTTTACTCGACTAGCCTGCGGGATGTATCCTCTCGCACGTGTTTTTACTCGACTAGCCTGCGGGATGCATCCTCTCGCACGTGTTTTTACTCGACTAGCCTGCGGGATGCATCCTCTCGCACGTGTTTTTGCTCGACTAGACTGCGGGATGCATCCTCTCGCACGTGTTTTTGCTCGACTAGCCTGCGGGATGCATCCTCTCGCACGAGTTTTTGCTCGACTGGCCTGCGGGATGCATAGTCTCGCACGTGTTTTTGCTCGACTGGCCTGCGGGATGCATCCTCTCGCACGTGTTTTTGCTCGACTAGCCTGCGGGATGCATCCTCTCGCACGTGTTTTTGTTCGAGTAGCCTGCGGGATGCATCCTCTTGCACGTGTTTTTGCTCGACTGGCCTGCGGGATGCATCCTCTCGCACGTGTTTTTGCTCGACTGGCCTGCGGGTTGCATCCTCTCGCACGTGTTTTTGCTCGACTAGCCTGCGGGATGCATCCTCTCGCACGTGTTTTTGCTCGACTGGCCTGCGGGATGCATCCTCCCGCACGTGTTTTTGCTCGACTGGCCTGCGGGTTGCATCCTCCCGCACGTGTTTTTGCTCGACTGGCCTGCGGGATGCATCCTCTCGCACGTGTTTTTACTCGACAAGCCTGCGGGATGCATCCTCTCGCACGTGTTTTTACTCGACTAGCCTGCGGGATGCATCCTCTCGCACGTGTTTTTACTCGACTAGACTGCGTGAAGGATCCTCTCGCACGTGTTTTTACTCGACTAGCCTGCGGGAAGGATCCTCTCGCACGTGTTTTTGCTCGACTGGACTGCGGGATGCATCCTCCCGCACGTGTTTTTGCTCGATTAGCCTGCGGGATGCATCCTCTCGCACGTGTTTTTGCTCGACTGGCCTGCGGGATGCATCCTCCCGCACGTGTTTTTACTCGACTAGCCTGCGGGATGCATCATCTCGCACGTGTTTTTGCTCGACTGGCCTGCGGGATGCATCATCTCGCACGTGTTTTTACTCGACTAGCCTGCGGGATGCATCATCTCGCACGTGTTTTTACTCGACTAGCCTGCGGGATGCATCCTCTCGCACGTGTTTTTGCTCGACTGGCCTGCGGGATGCATCCTCCTGCACGTGTTTTTGCTCGACTAGCCTGCGGGATGCATCCTCTCGCACGTGTTTTTGCTCGACTGGCCTGCGGGATGCATCCTCTCGCACGTGTTTTTACTCGACTAGCCTGCGGGATGCATCCTCTCGCACGTGTTTTTGCTCGATTAGCCTGCGGGATGCATCCTCTCGCACGTGTTTTTGCTCGACTGGCCTGCGGGATGCATCCTCCCGCACGTGTTTTTACTCGACTAGCCTGCGGGATGCATCATCTCGCACGTGTTTTTGCTCGACTGGCCTGCGGGATGCATCATCTCGCACGTGTTTTTACTCGACTAGCCTGCGGGATGCATCATCTCGCACGTGTTTTTACTCGACTAGCCTGCGGGATGCATCCTCTCGCACGTGTTTTTGCTCGACTGGCCTGCGGGATGCATCCTCCGGCACGTGTTTTTGCTCGACTAGCCTGCGGGATGCATCCTCTCGCACGTGTTTTTGCTCGACTGGCCTGCGGGATGCATCCTCTCGCACGTGTTTTTACTCGACTAGCCTGCGGGATGCATCCTCTCGCACGTGGTTTTAGTCGACTAGCCAGCCGGATGCATCCTCCCGCACGTGTTTTTACTCGACTAGCCTGCGGGATGCATCATCTCGCACGTGTTTTTACTCGACTAGCCTGCGGGATGCATCCTCTCGCACGTGTTTTTGCTCGACTAGCCTGCGGGATGCATCCTCTCGCACGTGTTTTTGCTCGACTGGCCTGCGGGATGCATCCTCTCGCACGTGTTTTTACTCGACTAGCCTGCGGGATGCATCCTCTCGCACGTGTTTTTACTCGACTAGCCTGCGGGATGCATCCTCTCGCACGTGTTTTTACTCGACTAGCCTGCGGGATGCATCCTCTCGCACGTGGTTTTAGTCGACTAGCCAGCGGGATGCATCCTCCCGCACGTGTTTTTACTCGACTAGCCTGCGGGATGCATCCTCTCGCACGTGTTTTTGCTCGACTGGCCTGCGGGATGCATCCTCTCGCACGTGTTTTTGCTCGACTGGCCTGCGGGATGCATCCTCTCGCACGTGTTTTTGCTCGACTGGCCTGCGGGATGCATCCTCCCGTACGTGTTTTTGCTCGACTGGCCTGCGGGATGCATCGTCTCGCACGTGTTTTTGCTCGACTGGCCTGCGGGATGCATCCTCTCGCACGTGTTTTTGCTCGACTAGCCTGCGGGATGCATCCTCTCGCACGTGTTTATGCTCGACTAGCCTGCGGGATGCATCCTCTCGCACGTGTTTATACTCGACTAGCCTGCGGGATGCATCATCTCGCACGTGTTTTTACTCGACTAGCCTGCGGGATGCATCATCTCGCACGTGTTTTTACTCGACTAGCCTGCGGGATGCATCCTCTCGCACGTGTTTTTACTCGACTAGCCTGCGGGATGCAGCCTCTCGCACGTGTTTTTACTCGACTAGCCTGCGGGATGCATCCTCTCGCACGTGTTTTTACTCGACTAGCCTGCGGGATGTATCCTCTCGCACGTGTTTTTACTCGACTAGCCTGCGGGATGCATCCTCTCGCACGTGTTTTTACTCGACTAGCCTGCGGGATGCATCCTCTCGCACGTGTTTTTGCTCGACTAGACTGCGGGATGCATCCTCTCGCACGTGTTTTTGCTCGACTAGCCTGCGGGATGCATCCTCTCGCACGTGTTTTTGCTCGACTAGCCTGCGGGATGCATCCTCTCGCACGAGTTTTTGCTCGACTGGCCTGCGGGATGCATAGTCTCGCACGTGTTTTTGCTCGACTGGCCTGCGGGATGCATCCTCTCGCACGTGTTTTTGCTCGACTAGCCTGCGGGATGCATCCTCTCGCACGTGTTTTTGTTCGAGTAGCCTGCGGGATGCATCCTCTTGCACGTGTTTTTGCTCGACTGGCCTGCGGGATGCATCCTCTCGCACGTGTTTTTGCTCGACTGGCCTGCGGGTTGCATCCTCTCGCACGTGTTTTTGCTCGACTAGCCTGCGGGATGCATCCTCTCGCACGTGTTTTTGCTCGACTGGCCTGCGGGATGCATCCTCCCGCACGTGTTTTTGCTCGACTGGCCTGCGGGTTGCATCCTCCCGCACGTGTTTTTGCTCGACTGGCCTGCGGGATGCATCCTCTCGCACGTGTTTTTACTCGACAAGCCTGCGGGATGCATCCTCTCGCACGTGTTTTTACTCGACTAGCCTGCGGGATGCATCCTCTCGCACGTGTTTATGCTCGACTAGCCTGCGGGATGCATCCTCTCGCACGTGTTTATACTCGACTAGCCTGCGGGATGCATCATCTCGCACGTGTTTTTACTCGACTAGCCTGCGGGATGCATCATCTCGCACGTGTTTTTACTCGACTAGCCTGCGGGATGCATCCTCTCGCACGTGTTTTTACTCGACTAGCCTGCGGGATGCAGCCTCTCGCACGTGTTTTTACTCGACTAGCCTGCGGGATGCATCCTCTCGCACGTGTTTTTACTCGACTAGCCTGCGGGATGTATCCTCTCGCACGTGTTTTTACTCGACTAGCCTGCGGGATGCATCCTCTCGCACGTGTTTTTACTCGACTAGCCTGCGGGATGCATCCTCTCGCACGTGTTTTTGCTCGACTAGACTGCGGGATGCATCCTCTCGCACGTGTTTTTGCTCGACTAGCCTGCGGGATGCATCCTCTCGCACGTGTTTTTGCTCGACTAGCCTGCGGGATGCATCCTCTCGCACGAGTTTTTGCTCGACTGGCCTGCGGGATGCATAGTCTCGCACGTGTTTTTGCTCGACTGGCCTGCGGGATGCATCCTCTCGCACGTGTTTTTGCTCGACTAGCCTGCGGGATGCATCCTCTCGCACGTGTTTTTGTTCGAGTAGCCTGCGGGATGCATCCTCTTGCACGTGTTTTTGCTCGACTGGCCTGCGGGATGCATCCTCTCGCACGTGTTTTTGCTCGACTGGCCTGCGGGTTGCATCCTCTCGCACGTGTTTTTGCTCGACTAGCCTGCGGGATGCATCCTCTCGCACGTGTTTTTGCTCGACTGGCCTGCGGGATGCATCCTCCCGCACGTGTTTTTGCTCGACTGGCCTGCGGGTTGCATCCTCCCGCACGTGTTTTTGCTCGACTGGCCTGCGGGATGCATCCTCTCGCACGTGTTTTTACTCGACAAGCCTGCGGGATGCATCCTCTCGCACGTGTTTTTACTCGACTAGCCTGCGGGATGCATCCTCTCGCACGTGTTTTTACTCGACTAGACTGCGTGAAGGATCCTCTCGCACGTGTTTTTACTCGACTAGCCTGCGGGAAGGATCCTCTCGCACGTGTTTTTGCTCGACTGGACTGCGGGATGCATCCTCCCGCACGTGTTTTTGCTCGACTAGCCTGCGGGATGCATCCTCTCGCACGTGTTTTTGCTCGACTGGCCTGCGGGATGCATCCTCTCGCACGTGGTTTTAGTCGACTAGCCAGCGGGATGCATCCTCCCGCACGTGTTTTTACTCGACTAGCCTGCGGGATGCATCATCTCGCACGTGTTTTTACTCGACTAGCCTGCGGGATGCATCCTCTCGCACGTGTTTTTGCTCGACTAGCCTGCGGGATGCATACTCTCGCACGTGTTTTTACTCGACTAGCCTGCGGGATGCATCCTCTCGCACGTGTTTTTGCTCGACTGGCCTGCGGGATGCATCCTCTCGCACGTGTTTTTGCTCGAATAGCCTGCGGGATGCATCCTCTCGCACGTGTTTTTGCTCGACTAGCCTGCGGGATTTTTCCTCTCGCACGTGTTTTTGTTCGACTAGCCTGCGGGATGCATCCTCTTGCACGTGTTTTTGCTCGACTGGCCTGCGGGATGCATCCTCTCGCACATGTTTTTGCTCGACTGGCCTGCGGATGCATCCTCGCACGTGTTTTTGCTCGACTAGCCTGCGGGATGCATCCTCTCGTACGTGTTTTTGCTCGACTGGCCTGCGGGATGCATCCTCCCGCACGTGTTTTTGCTCGACTGGCCTGCGGGATGCATCCTCCCGCACGTGTTTTTGCTCGACTGGCCTGCGGGATGCATCCTCTCGCACGTGTTTTTACTCGACTAGCCTGCGGGATGCATCCTCTCGCACGTGTTTTTACTCGACTAGCCTGCGGGATGCATCCTCTCGCACGTGTTTTTACTCGACTAGCCTGCGGGATGCATCCTCTCGCACGTGTTTTTACTCGACTAGCCTGCGGGATGCATCCTCTCGCACGTGTTTTTGCTAGACTAGCCTGCGGGATGCATCCTCTCGCACGTGTTTTTACTCGACTAGCCTGCGGGATGCATCCTCTCGCACGTGGTTTTAGTCGACTAGCCAGCGGGATGCATCCTCCCGCACGTGTTTTTACTCGACTAGCCTGCGGGATGCATCATCTCGCACGTGTTTTTACTCGACTAGCCTGCGGGATGCATCCTCTCGCACGTGTTTTTGCTCGACTAGCCTGCGGGATGCATCCTCTCGCACGTGTTTTTGCTCGACTGGCCTGCGGGATGCATCCTCTCGCACGTGTTTTTGCTCGACTGGCCTGCGGGATGCATCCTCTCGCACGTGTTTTTGCTCGACTGGCCTGCGGGATGCATCCTCTCGCACGTGTTTTTACTCGACTAGCCTGCGGGATGCATCCTCTCGCACGTGGTTTTAGTCGACTAGCCAGCGGGATGCATCCTCCCGCACGTGTTTTTACTCGACTAGCCTGCGGGATGCATCATCTCGCACGTGTTGTTACTCGACTAGCCTGCGGGATGCATCCTCTCGCACGTGTTTTTGCTCGACTAGCCTGCGGGATGCATCCTCTCGCACGTGTTTTTGCTCGACTGGCCTGCGGGATGCATCCTCTTGCACGTGTTTTTGCTCGACTAGCCTGCGGGATGCATCCTCTCGCACGTGTTTTTGTTCGACTAGCCTGCGGGATGCATCCTCTTGCACGTGTTTTTGCTCGACTGGCCTGCGGGATGCATCCTCTCGCACGTGTTTTTGCTCGACTGGCCTGCGGGATGCATCCTCTCGCACGTGTTTTTGCTCGACTAGCCTGCGGGATGCATCCTCTCGCACGTGGTTTTAGTCGACTAGCCAGCGGGATGCATCCTCCCGCACGTGTTTTTACTCGACCAGCCTGCGGGATGCATCATCTCGCACGTGTTTTTACTCGACTAGCCTGCGGGATGCATCCTCTCGCACGTGTTTTTACTCGACTAGCCTGCGGGAAGGATCCTCTCGCACGTGTTTTTACTCGACTAGCCTGCGGGATGCATCCTCCCGCACGTGTTTTTACTCGACTAGCCTGCGGGATGCATCCTCCCGCACGTGTTTTTACTCGACTAGCCTGCGGGATGCATCCTCTCGCACGTGTTTTTGCTCGATTAGCCTGCGGGATGCATCCTCTCGCACGTGTTTTTGCTCGACTGGCCTGCGGGATGCATCCTCCCGCACGTGTTTTTACTCGACTAGCCTGCGGGATGCATCATCTCGCACGTGTTTTTGCTCGACTGGCCTGCGGGATGCATCATCTCGCACGTGTTTTTACTCGACTAGCCTGCGGGATGCATCATCTCGCACGTGTTTTTACTCGACTAGCCTGCGGGATGCATCCTCTCGCACGTGTTTTTACTCGACTAGCCTGCGGGATGCAGCCTCTCGCACGTGTTTTTACTCGACTAGCCTGCGGGATGCATCCTCTCGCACGTGTTTTTACTCGACTAGCTTGCGGGATGCATCCTCTCGCACGTGTTTTTACTCGACTAGCCTGCGGGATGCATCCTCTGGCACGTGTTTTTACTCGACTAGCCTGCGGGATGCATCCTCTCGCACGTGTTTTTGCTCGGCTAGCCTGCGGGATGCATCCTCTCGCACGTGTTTTTGCTCGACTAGCCTGCGGGATGCATCCTCTCGCACGTGTTTTTGCTCGACTGGCCTGCGGGATGCATAGTCTCGCACGTGTTTTTGCTCGACTGGCCTGCGGGATGCATCCTCTCGCACGTGTTTTTGCTCGACTAGCCCGCGGGATGCATCCTCTCGCACGTGTTTTTGTTCGACTAGCCTGCGGG